>NW_027315768.1:8191302-8438802 GCF_026437365.1 Eucyclogobius newberryi | reverse complement strand
TTTGATCTCATCCAGTGAATACTTATTGTCCCTCTGATGTAGAAATGGGAAAGGAACTTAACACTAAAGCACAGTAATAGCATTGTGATAGGATGGAAACGGCTTTACATCCACCGTTTGTAATTCTATTATTCTATTACTATTGTGCTACTGTTATTAAAGTAACATTTTCATATACTTACTTACTAAATGTTCATGAAAAAAAGAGAATACCCGAATTTTGTAATAATTGTCTCATTATGTATTAACTGTTGGATTATTTACACATCACACAAATGTATCATAAAATGTGGTTTTATTACATAATGTGGCTGTACAAGTTTACCATCTGTTTGTACAAGACATATAATACATGTACTTGAATGTTCCGTAGTGTCTTCAGTTAAAAACAAGAACATTCAGTGTCGTTCCTTGACAGTTACTGTGTTGTGTCTGATCAGCTGATTTGAATACAATTTGCCAGTCCAACTTGGAGCAGAAGCACGACAGCGCCATCTGCAGTCCGACAACGGTATTCCAAATGTGAGAGAGTTCAGAGAGAGTCCATCAAATCATGCACACGAGCCATAAAGCGGAACATCGACAGTTCAAGTCCGCTATTTCTGACCACTGCCGACGAGAGCACCCCCTGCTGGACTGGGACAAGGCTGAGGTACAGTACCAGCTCCGGATGAGGGAGGCCATCGGAAACGTGCACAGCAGACTGTAAATCAGGATGAAGGGGCACGCCAACTCATGCGTACAACTGTGAAGAAGCGGGACTGTAGATGGGGCTGTTGTCCTACTGCTCCAAGTATGAAGACAGCACCCGAATGTGTTTAAATCACCTGACCCGAGCTGACCACAGTCACAGTGACACCAGTGACACGTCCAAGGAGGGCGGTTCAGGGTTGATGAGGGAAACCGGAGGAAAGCCCACCCAGACACAGGGAGAAACGTGCAAACTCCCCACAAATACCCGAAAGTCCAACCTTCTTGCTGTGAGGTGCGAGTGGCTGGTATTTTTATAGACAAATGATTGAAAAACATAACATTTTACAGTGGGCTCTCCACAGATCTGACCTTTAAGTTCACCTGGACACTTTCTTGTCAAACCAAATGGCAGACCCTCCACACACACATCCACACATAGAGAGTGAGAGTAAAGTCTGTTTGAAGTGGATATTCATCTGAGGTGAGGATGAGCTCTACTGCCAAAAGTTTACAGTTACAAAGTTATAATTACTCATAAAACACAAAAATAATTCATTGTTTAATTATTGCAGATTTGGAGTTTTTCAATCGTAGCTAAAATGAAGCGTTAACATTTAATGAAGTAAATGTAAAGTTAGTAGGGTTTAAGCATTTTGTTTTGAAATGTGACTGAAATACGTCAGAGGCCCTGGTCAGAGGACAGACATCTTCCACTTCAGAGCTGAGTTTAGTGAAATAGTTCATTTTCTCATCCTTTCCTTTCATGTCAGGATTTACACTGTGCAATAGTGCTGTCTAGTGTTTGACAAACAAACTACAGCTCTTTTCAAATCATGAAACGAGAATGATCTTTGACTTAAATATCTTAATCAGAAGGACATTTCACAGTGTTTTCGGTCAAGGGGAATGACAGAAGATAATAGTTTGAGGCGGATTGGACTCACGGCTCTGCAGCCAGCTCCACATGAGCCTGGCACATGTGCCATCCACTCAGCCACCGAGCGGCAAAATCATTTACAAACATGTTGCATGTGTGTCAACCTGAGGGTCACGAATTAATCCATTAAGAAGATTTAAATTAAGATCAAATGTAATATTAAAGTGACGCTTCAAATTTGATTTACTTTTTACTTTTATTTATGAAGATAATCAAAAGACAAAATCATTTTTTGCCAGTTTTTTGTTTGTTTTACGCATTGTGATCCCAGACACTGCACTGCATATCCAGCCGATGTTCTGACTGGTTCCACCCAAAACATCTATTTATTTATTTTTATTGAAAACCCTTAAAAAGGCATCAAGAACACAATGATATGCAGATTCATTGACAATCTAATAAAATGGCTCTCAAGCACAAACTGAACACATGTACAGAGGCTTCATTTGTGATGGGCACAATGTGACATGGAACTATAATATTATCTGGACGGGGAATCCAAGATGGCGCTGCTTTGGCCTCTGGTGTTTAGTGCATGGAACGAGCTTCTGTCTTTAAAGGACAAAATAATGGTTGAAAAATAAGTTTCCCTTATTATTTTACTCCCACAAACAACCCCAATTTTGATCCCTGAACGTAAATGAAAAGTATGTTTTTGTGACATTATGACAATTCCATTCAGGCTGGAAAATGTGTCAAAATGAACCATGCTCTGGTGCGATTAGGTCATTCTTTTGATTTTTGATACTATTTCAAATGTGGGCGTGGCAGTCGCAAGGGCATTTAAGGCTAACATTTAAAACCATCACAATTATATTTGATTATTTTCCCTTATAATTCATATTTCCATGCGCAAATTATAGGGAAAGAATGTATATAAGAAAAATATGACAAAATAAAGGATCACAGTAGAATTTTATATTTCCCCGATGTGTAAGCTTCATCCGACATTACAGTCTGAAAGTGTCTCCATCTCTTATTTCACTATATTTCCCGTTTCATATTTGCCCTGTGGACAACATTTATTATCATATTTTGAGCTGTGCGACATGGATTACACAATATACACCCATCTTTTTAAGCCGGTCTCTTCTCTGGAAATGAAAATGGCTCTTGGCTTGGCCTCATCTCCTCTCCAACGCCCCCCGCAGGCTCTGTGGAGGAATGTGGGCCATTGGCTCATCTTTGCAGGATTGTTCTCATTCAGCTTCATTGGAGGGTTTGGCCTGCTTAAGGTCGTTTAAGGTCATGCTACAGCATCTCATGAGGTTTCAGGTCAGGACTTTGACACTCTTAAGTCTTCATGGTTTTTTCTTTCTCCTTCAGAGGCAGATTTGCTGGTGTTTTGGATCATTGTCCTGCTGCAGAACCCAAGTTCGCTTCAGTTTAAGGTCATGAACAGATGGCAGGACATTCTCCTTCAGGATTTTTTTGGCCGACAGCAGAATTCACGGTTCCAATTATCACAGTGAGTCTTCCAGTCCTGAAGCAGCAGAACAGGCCCGGACCATCACACCACCTCTCTAGTCATGTGCGGGTCGGATTTAATTCCAACCCACGGGTTCCACTTGTTTTTTTAAAATTTACCCCAATCTACCTTTAAAAGGTTTTGTATTGAAATGCAGTGTAATTTGGACAAAGGTTTTGATCTGCACCTGAACAATGATGCATTTTAACAAAGTCATCAGCACGACTAATAATCATTTGAAAAGGAACTGGCTTGCTCACTTTCTTTGCTCACAAAGCTTTAGAAACTTTATAATCTTTTCCAGACTGATTGCTCTCAATTGATTTCTTTCTTATTTGTTCCAGACTTTTCTTGATCTCAGCATGATGTCTAGCTTTCTTCTTCATCTTGAACTTATTTAAATTTGTTTGATGATCTGAAACATTCATGTGTGACAACCATGAGGAATCAGGAAGCGGTCAAACACTTCTTCACACACTGTACATCTTAGAAAACTCTGAGCATGTCTGATGTAGATCTTGCTAATACAGACCGAGCAGAGAGACGAGCACCTCCTGGAGCAGCATAGTTCCACGTCAAATAGTTCTGGACTATGTGTGCAGTCCCCCTTTTCAAATGATTACATCTACTAAGAGCGTGGATGAAAGAAAAAACTACCGTATTTTCCGGACTATAAGCCACACCTTTTTTCATAGTTTGGCTGGCGACTTATACTTATATTTATACTTATTTACTTACATTTACGTGTGATTTTCACACTTGCAACCGCATTTCATACTCCAGTGCAACTTGTATGTTTTTTTTCTTCTCTATTATGCATTTTTTTGGCTGGTGCAACTTATACTCCGGAAAATATGGTACTTTGTGGATTGTTTTGAGGTACAATTACAGATTGAGCAGAAGATGGGACCTGCAAGTAAAGTACCTGCACATGTGGCCTCAATAATCACTACATAAACATATCCCTCCTAATAAACATGGACATTTTATTTGCAGTCACGTTCCTGTAAAACCATCAGACAGAGTCGTATTGGGTTATTTATTGTGAGCGTTTATTTTGAAGTTGAAATGACTGGACTCTGGTAGAAAACGACTTGAAATATGCAGACCCAAAACAGCAGCGCTTGTGTTGCCGTGGTTACAGTGTTAAGGCATGGTTCAGAAGCCGTGCTTTGTCTTGAGCTCGTTCACCAACTGCACGTACTCCTTCATGGCGTCCTCCTTGCTCTTCCCTGTGGCACACGGAGGAGAGATCACGCTGTTAGCACAGATTTACAAACGCACATGTTGAGCTGAAAAAAGGTAGGACGGCACCTTTCTGCTTCTCCCAGGCGTCCCATTTGGCTTTGCCCGTGAAGTCCAACATGCCCGGACGAGCTGAAGGAGACAAAAAGAGACGTGTTACAAGCCGTGGTTAAAACTGGTCAAAGTGAGAGCACCGAGCAGCAAAAACGAGCCACGTTACAACTGGCTCTGCTCCCCCCATTTAAATAGACTGATCATACCATAATTATGCTTTTATTCATGAGGCAGATCTCAGCGAATCACACAAAGACAGCAGGACGTTGCCCCAGTGAGACGGGGCTAAAGCTAGCATAAACTACTTCTGGTTTATCCTGCATTTATTGCACTTCCCTGCAAAGAATCTCTGCAGGAGAGGCACGAGAACTGCGGGAGAGGCACGAGTACTGCGGGAGAGGCACGAGTACTGCGGGAGAGGCACGAGTACTGCGGGAGAGGCACGAGTACTGCGGGAGAGAAACGAGAACTGCGGGAGAGAAACGAGAACTGCGGGAGAGAAACGAGAACTGCGGGAGAGAAACGAGAACTGCGGGAGAGGCACGAGTACTGCGGGAGAGGCACGAGAACTGCGGGAGAGAAACGAGAACTGCGGGAGAGGCACGAGTACTGCGGGAGAGGCACGAGAACTGCGGGAGAGAAACGAGAACTGCGGGAGAGGCACGAGAACTGCGGGAGAGAAACGAGAACTGCGGGAGAGGCACGAGAACTGCGGGAGAGGCACGAGAACTGAGGGAGAGGCACGAGAACTGAGGGAGAGGCACGAGAACTGAGGGAGAGGCACGAGAACTGAGGGAGAGGCAAGAGAACTGAGGGAGAGGCAGAGAACTGAGGGAGAGGCAAGAGAACTGAGGGAGAGGCAGAGAACTGAGGGAGAGGCACGAGAACTGAGGGAGAGGCAAGAGAACTGAGGGAGAGGCAAGAGAACTGAGGGAGAGGCAGAGAACTGAGGGAGAGGCAAGAGAACTGAGGGAGAGGCAGAGAACTGAGGGAGAGGCAAGAGAACTGAGGGAGAGGCAGAGAACTGAGGGAGAGGCAAGAGAACTGAGGGAGAGGCAGAGAACTGAGGGAGAGGCAGAGAACTGAGGGAGAGGCAGAGAACTGAGGGAGAGGCACGAGAACTGCGGGAGAGGCAGAGAACTGAGGGAGAGGCAAGAGAACTGAGGGAGAGGCAGAGAACTGAGGGAGAGGCACGAGAACTGAGGGAGAGGCAGAGAACTGAGGGAGAGGCAGAGAACTGAGGGAGAGGCAGAGAACTGAGGGAGAGGCAGAGAACTGAGGGAGAGGCACGAGAACTGAGGGAGAGGCAAGAGAACTGAGGGAGAGGCAAGAGAACTGAGGGAGAGGCAGAGAACTGAGGGAGAGGCACGAGAACTGCGGGAGAGGCACGAGAACTGAGGGAGAGGTACGAGAACTGAGGGAGAGGCACGAGAACTGAGGGAGAGGCACGAGAACTGAGGGAGAGGCAAGAGAACTGAGGGAGAGGCAGAGAACTGAGGGAGAGGCACGAGAACTGAGGGAGAGGCACGAGAACTGAGGGAGAGGCAGAGAACTGAGGGAGAGGCAGAGAACTGAGGGAGAGGCAGAGAACTGAGGGAGAGGCACGAGAACTGAGGGAGAGGCAAGAGAACTGAGGGAGAGGCAGAGAACTGAGGGAGAGGCACGAGAACTGAGGGAGAGGCACGAGAACTGAGGGAGAGGCAAGAGAACTGAGGGAGAGGCACGAGAACTGAGGGAGAGGCAAGAGAACTGAGGGAGAGGCAGAGAACTGAGGGAGAGGCACGAGAACTGAGGGAGAGGCACGAGAACTGAGGGAGAGGCACGAGAACTGAGGGAGAGGCAAGAGAACTGAGGGAGAGGCAAGAGAACTGAGGGAGAGGCAGAGAACTGAGGGAGAGGCACGAGAACTGAGGGAGAGGCACGAGAACTGAGGGAGAGGCACGAGAACTGAGGGAGAGGCAGAGAACTGAGGGAGAGGCACGAGAACTGAGGGAGAGGCACGAGAACTGAGGGAGAGGCACGAGAACTGAGGGAGAGGCAGAGAACTGAGGGAGAGGCAAGAGAACTGAGGGAGAGGCAGAGAAAGCGCCTTCTGCGCTCCTGCTTTTCTCAAAAGCTCTTAGCTTTACCAGAAATATGAATTTGCTCTATTTTTGTGAGTTCAACCCTTGAGAATCCATCTGGTCTGGCTCCTGCTGAGTCTGCACCAGTGGTTTCAAGGGCCAATCACATGGCATACAGTGCCCGCAGGCGGGCCTGCAACCAATCACAGAGCAGCTTTTTGGTTTAAGCGGAAGTCAAACAACTGAACCAAAACAAACATGGCGGTCTATTTTAGGACATATACAGACTATTTCTAAAACGTGCACACAATGGCACTTTGTGCATCTGGAGGAGAAAGGACAGGGCTTTTATGAACACTGGATTTAACACAATTTAGCTGTTCCTGCTTTTTCCGCTGTTTTGAAACTTCAACCAATCAGAGTATTTGAAGTATGTTTTAAATGTCCCAATGGCTTTGTATGTTGCAGCGTATAACAGGGTGCATCAGTGTGTAACAGTGTGTAGCAGGGTGCATCAGTGTGTAACAGTGTGTAGCAGGGTGCATCAGTGTGTAACAGTGTGTAGCAGGGTGCATCAGTGTGTAACAGTGTGTAGCAGGGTGCATCAGTGTGTAACAGTGTGTAGCAGGGTGCATCAGTGTGTAACAGTGTGTAGCAGGGTGCATCAGTGTGTAACAGTGTGCATCAGTGTGTAACAGGGTGCATCAGTGTGTAACAGTGTGTAGCAGGGTGCATCAGTGTGTAACAGTGTGTAGCAGGGTGCATCAGTGTGTAACAGTGTGCATCAGTGTGTAACAGGGTGCATCAGTGTGTAACAGTGTGTAGCAGGGTGCATCAGTGTGTAACAGTGTGTAGCAGGGTGCATCAGTGTGTAACAGGGTGCATCAGTGTGTAACAGTGTGTAGCAGGGTGCATCAGTGTGTAACAGTGTGTAGCAGGGTGCATCAGTGTGTAACAGTGTGTAGCAGGGTGCATCAGTGTGTAACAGTGTGCATCAGTGTGTAACAGGGTGCATCAGTGTGTAACAGTGTGTAGCAGGGTGCATCAGTGTGTAACAGTGTGTAGCAGGGTGCATCAGTATGTAACAGGGTGCATCAGTGTGTAACAGTGTGTAGCAGGGTGCATCAGTGTGTAACAGTGTGTAGCAGGGTGCATCAGTGTGTAACAGGGTGCATCAGTGTGTAACAGTGTGTAGCAGGGTGCATCAGTGTGTAACAGTGTGTAGCAGGGTGCATCAGTGTGTAACAGGGTGCATCAGTGTGTAACAGTGTGTAGCAGGGTGCATCAGTGTGTAACAGTGTGCATCAGTGTGTAACAGGGTGCATCAGTGTGTAACAGTGTGTAGCAGGGTGCATCAGTGTGTAACAGTGTGTAGCAGGGTGCATCAGTGTGTAACAGTGTGCATCAGTGTGTAACAGGGTGCATCAGTGTGTAACAGTGTGTAGCAGGGTGCATCAGTGTGTAACAGTGTGTAGCAGGGTGCATCAGTGTGTAACAGGGTGCATCAGTGTGTAACAGTGTGTAGCAGGGTGCATCAGTGTGTAACAGTGTGTAGCAGGGTGCATCAGTGTGTAACAGGGTGCATCAGTGTGTAACAGTGTGTAGCAGGGTGCATCAGTGTGTAACAGTGTGTAGCAGGGTGCATCAGTGTGTAACAGGGTGCATCAGTGTGTAACAGTGTGTAGCAGGGTGCATCAGTGTGTAACAGGGTGCATCAGTGTGTAACAGTGTGTAGCAGGGTGCATCAGTGTGTAACAGTGTGTAGCAGGGTGCATCAGTGTGTAACAGGGTGCATCAGTGTGTAACAGTGTGTAGCAGGGTGCATCAGTGTGTAACAGTGTG
This sequence comes from Eucyclogobius newberryi, assembly GCF_026437365.1. Classification (NCBI taxonomy): domain Eukaryota; kingdom Metazoa; phylum Chordata; class Actinopteri; order Gobiiformes; family Gobiidae; genus Eucyclogobius; species Eucyclogobius newberryi. Next base: position 8,430,500 of record NW_027315768.1, on the reverse strand, counting down.
TAGCAGGGTGCATCAGTGTGTAACAGGGTGCATCAGTGTGTAACAGTGTGTAGCAGGGTGCATCAGTGTGTAACAGTGTGTAGCAGGGTGCATCAGTGTGTAACAGTGTGTAGCAGGGTGCATCAGTGTGTAACAGGGTGCATCAGTGTGTAACAGTGTGTAGCAGGGTGCATCAGTGTGTAACAGTGTGTAGCAGGGTGCATCAGTGTGTAACAGTGTGTAGCAGGGTGCATCAGTGTGTAACAGGGTGCATCAGTGTGTAACAGTGTGTAGCAGGGTGCATCAGTGTGTAACAGTGTGTAGCAGGGTGCATCAGTGTGTAACAGGGTGCATCAGTGTGTAACAGGGTGCATCAGTGTGTAACAGGGTGCATCAGTGTGTAACAGTGTGTAGCAGGGTGCATCAGTGTGTAACAGGGTGCATCAGTGTGTAACAATGTGTAGCAGGGTACATCAGTGTGTAACAGTGTGTAGCAGGGTGCATCAGTGTGTAACAGGGTGCATCAGTGTGTAGCAGGGTGCATCAGTGTGTAACAGGGTGCATCAGTGTGTAACAGTGTGTAGCAGGGTGCATCAGTGTGTAACAGTGTGTAGCAGGGTGCATCAGTGTGTAACAGGGTGCATCAGTGTGTAACAGTGTGTAGCAGGGTGCATCAGTGTGTAACAGTGTGTAGCAGGGTGCATCAGTGTGTAACAGGGTGCATCAGTGTGTAACAGTGTGTAGCAGGGTGCATCAGTGTGTAACAGTGTGTAGCAGGGTGCATCAGTGTGTAACAGTGTGTGGCAGGGTGCATCAGTGTGTAACAGTGTGTAGCAGGGTGCATCAGTGTGTAACAGTGTGTAGCAGGGTGCATCAGTGTGTAACAGTGTGTAGCAGGGTGCATCAGTGTGTAACAGTGTGTAGCAGGGTGCATCAGTGTGTAACAGGGTGCATCAGTGTGTAACAGGGTGCATCAGTGTGTAACAGGGTGCATCAGTGTGTAACAGGGTGCATCAGTGTGTAACAGGGTGCATCAGTGTGTAACAGTGTGTAGCAGGGTGCATCAGTGTGTAACAGGGTGCATCAGTGTGTAACAGTGTGTAGCAGGGTGCATCAGTGTGTAACAGTGTGTAGCAGGGTGCATCAGTGTGTAACAGTGTGCATCAGTGTGTAACAGGGTGCATCAGTGTGTAACAGTGTGTAGCAGGGTGCATCAGTGTGTAACAGTGTGTAGCAGGGTGCATCAGTGTGTAACAGTGTGCATCAGTGTGTAACAGGGTGCATCAGTGTGTAACAGTGTGTAGCAGGGTGCATCAGTGTGTAACAGTGTGTAGCAGGGTGCATCAGTGTGTAACAGGGTGCATCAGTGTGTAACAGTGTGTAGCAGGGTGCATCAGTGTGTAACAGTGTGTAGCAGGGTGCATCAGTGTGTAACAGGGTGCATCAGTGTGTAACAGTGTGTAGCAGGGTGCATCAGTGTGTAACAGTGTGCATCAGTGTGTAACAGGGTGCATCAGTGTGTAACAGTGTGTAGCAGGGTGCATCAGTGTGTAACAGTGTGTAGCAGGGTGCATCAGTGTGTAACAGTGTGCATCAGTGTGTAACAGGGTGCATCAGTGTGTAACAGTGTGTAGCAGGGTGCATCAGTGTGTAACAGTGTGTAGCAGGGTGCATCAGTATGTAACAGGGTGCATCAGTGTGTAACAGTGTGTAGCAGGGTGCATCAGTGTGTAACAGTGTGTAGCAGGGTGCATCAGTGTGTAACAGGGTGCATCAGTGTGTAACAGTGTGTAGCAGGGTGCATCAGTGTGTAACAGTGTGTAGCAGGGTGCATCAGTGTGTAACAGGGTGCATCAGTGTGTAACAGTGTGTAGCAGGGTGCATCAGTGTGTAACAGGGTGCATCAGTGTGTAACAGTGTGTAGCAGGGTGCATCAGTGTGTAACAGTGTGTAGCAGGGTGCATCAGTGTGTAACAGGGTGCATCAGTGTGTAACAGTGTGTAGCAGGGTGCATCAGTGTGTAACAGTGTGTAGCAGGGTGCATCAGTGTGTAACAGGGTGCATCAGTGTGTAACAGTGTGTAGCAGGGTGCATCAGTGTGTAACAGTGTGTAGCAGGGTGCATCAGTGTGTAACAGTGTGTAGCAGGGTGCATCAGTGTGTAACAGGGTGCATCAGTGTGTAACAGTGTGTAGCAGGGTGCATCAGTGTGTAACAGTGTGTAGCAGGGTGCATCAGTGTGTAACAGTGTGTAGCAGGGTGCATCAGTGTGTAACAGGGTGCATCAGTGTGTAACAGTGTGTAGCAGGGTGCATCAGTGTGTAACAGTGTGTAGCAGGGTGCATCAGTGTGTAACAGGGTGCATCAGTGTGTAACAGGGTGCATCAGTGTGTAACAGGGTGCATCAGTGTGTAACAGTGTGTAGCAGGGTGCATCAGTGTGTAACAGGGTGCATCAGTGTGTAACAATGTGTAGCAGGGTGCATCAGTGTGTAACAGTGTGTAGCAGGGTGCATCAGTGTGTAACAGGGTGCATCAGTGTGTAGCAGGGTGCATCAGTGTGTAACAGGGTGCATCAGTGTGTAACAGTGTGTAGCAGGGTGCATCAGTGTGTAACAGTGTGTAGCAGGGTGCATCAGTGTGTAACAGGGTGCATCAGTGTGTAACAGTGTGTAGCAGGGTGCATCAGTGTGTAGCAGGGTGCATCAGTGTGTAACAGTGTGTAGCAGGGTGCATCAGTGTGTAACAGGGTGCATCAGTGTGTAACAGTGTGTAGCAGGGTGCATCAGTGTGTAACAGTGTGTAGCAGGGTGCATCAGTGTGTAACAGTGTGTGGCAGGGTGCATCAGTGTGTAACAGTGTGTAGCAGGGTGCATCAGTGTGTAACAGTGTGTAGCAGGGTGCATCAGTGTGTAACAGTGTGTAGCAGGGTGCATCAGTGTGTAACAGTGTGTAGCAGGGTGCATCAGTGTGTAACAGGGTGCATCAGTGTGTAACAGGGTGCATCAGTGTGTAACAGGGTGCATCAGTGTGTAACAGGGTGCATCAGTGTGTAACAGGGTGCATCAGTGTGTAACAGTGTGTAGCAGGGTGCATCAGTGTGTAACAGTGTGTAGCAGGGTGCATCAGTGTGTAACAGTGTGTAGCAGGGTGCATCAGTGTGTAACAGTGTGTAGCAGGGTGCATCAGTGTGTAACAGTGTGTAGCAGGGTGCATCAGTGTGTAACAGGGTGCATCAGTGTGTAACAGTGTGTAGCAGGGTGCATCAGTGTGTAACAGTGTGTAGCAGGGTGCATCAGTGTGTAACAGGGTGCATCAGTGTGTAACAGTGTGTAGCAGGGTGCATCAGTGTGTAACAGGGTGCATCAGTGTGTAACAGTGTGTAGCAGGGTGCATCAGTGTGTAACAGGGTGCATCAGTGTGTAACAGTGTGTAGCAGGGTGCATCAGTGTGTAACAGGGTGCATCAGTGTGTAACAGTGTGTAGCAGGGTGCATCAGTGTGTAACAGGGTGCATCAGTGTGTAACAGTGTGTAGCAGGGTGCATCAGTGTGTAACAGTGTGTAGCAGGGTGCATCAGTGTGTAGCAGGGTGCATCAGTGTGTAACAGTGTGTAGCAGGGTGCATCAGTGTGTAGCAGGGTGCATCAGTGTGTAACAGTGTGTAGCAGGGTGCATCAGTGTGTAGCAAGGTGCATCAGTGTGTAACAGTGTGTAGCAGGGTGCATCAGTGTGTAGCAGGGTGCATCAGTGTGTAACAGGGTGCATCAGTGTGTAACAGTGTGTAGCAGGGTGCATCAGTGTGTAGCAGGGTGCATCAGTGTGTAACAGTGTGTAGCAAGGGTGCATCAGTGTGTAACAGGGTGCATCAGTGTGTAACAGTGTGTAGCAGGGTGCATCAGTGTGTAACAGGGTGTAGCAGGGTGCATCAGTGTGTAACAGTGTGCATCAGTGTGTAACAGGGTGCATCAGTGTGTAACAGTGTGTAGCAGGGTGCATCAGTGTGTAACAGTGTGTAGCAGGGTGCATCAGTGTGTAACAGTGTGCATCAGTGTGTAACAGGGTGCATCAGTGTGTAACAGTGTGTAGCAGGGTGCATCAGTGTGTAACAGTGTGTAGCAGGGTGCATCAGTGTGTAACAGGGTGCATCAGTGTGTAACAGTGTGTAGCAGGGTGCATCAGTGTGTAACAGTGTGTAGCAGGGTGCATCAGTGTGTAACAGGGTGCATCAGTGTGTAACAGTGTGTAGCAGGGTGCATCAGTGTGTAACAGTGTGTAGCAGGGTGCATCAGTGTGTAACAGGGTGCATCAGTGTGTAACAGTGTGTAGCAGGGTGCATCAGTGTGTAACAGGGTGCATCAGTGTGTAACAGTGTGTAGCAGGGTGCATCAGTGTGTAACAGTGTGTAGCAGGGTGCATCAGTGTGTAACAGGGTGCATCAGTGTGTAACAGTGTGTAGCAGGGTGCATCAGTGTGTAACAGTGTGTAGCAGGGTGCATCAGTGTGTAACAGGGTGCATCAGTGTGTAACAGTGTGTAGCAGGGTGCATCAGTGTGTAACAGTGTGTAGCAGGGTGCATCAGTGTGTAACAGTGTGTAGCAGGGTGCATCAGTGTGTAACAGGGTGCATCAGTGTGTAACAGTGTGTAGCAGGGTGCATCAGTGTGTAACAGTGTGTAGCAGGGTGCATCAGTGTGTAACAGTGTGTAGCAGGGTGCATCAGTGTGTAACAGGGTGCATCAGTGTGTAACAGGGTGCATCAGTGTGTAACAGTGTGTAGCAGGGTGCATCAGTGTGTAACAGTGTGTAGCAGGGTGCATCAGTGTGTAACAGGGTGCATCAGTGTGTAACAGGGTGCATCAGTGTGTAACAGGGTGCATCAGTGTGTAACAGTGTGTAGCAGGGTGCATCAGTGTGTAACAGGGTGCATCAGTGTGTAACAGTGTGTAGCAGGGTGCATCAGTGTGTAACAGTGTGTAGCAGGGTGCATCAGTGTGTAACAGGGTGCATCAGTGTGTAGCAGGGTGCATCAGTGTGTAACAGGGTGCATCAGTGTGTAACAGTGTGTAGCAGGGTGCATCAGTGTGTAACAGTGTGTAGCAGGGTGCATCAGTGTGTAACAGGGTGCATCAGTGTGTAACAGTGTGTAGCAGGGTGCATCAGTGTGTAGCAGGGTGCATCAGTGTGTAACAGTGTGTAGCAGGGTGCATCAGTGTGTAACAGGGTGCATCAGTGTGTAACAGTGTGTAGCAGGGTGCATCAGTGTGTAACAGTGTGTAGCAGGGTGCATCAGTGTGTAACAGTGTGTGGCAGGGTGCATCAGTGTGTAACAGTGTGTAGCAGGGTGCATCAGTGTGTAACAGTGTGTAGCAGGGTGCATCAGTGTGTAACAGTGTGTAGCAGGGTGCATCAGTGTGTAACAGTGTGTAGCAGGGTGCATCAGTGTGTAACAGTGTGTAGCAGGGTGCATCAGTGTGTAACAGGGTGCATCAGTGTTTAACAGGGTGCATCAGTGTGTAACAGGGTGCATCAGTGTGTAACAGGGTGCATCAGTGTGTAACAGGGTGCATCAGTGTGTAACAGTGTGTAGCAGGGTGCATCAGTGTGTAACAGTGTGTAGCAGGGTGCATCAGTGTGTAACAGTGTGTAGCAGGGTGCATCAGTGTGTAACAGTGTGTAGCAGGGTGCATCAGTGTGTAACAGTGTGTAGCAGGGTGCATCAGTGTGTAACAGGGTGCATCAGTGTGTAACAGTGTGTAGCAGGGTGCATCAGTGTGTAACAGTGTGTAGCAGGGTGCATCAGTGTGTAACAGGGTGCATCAGTGTGTAGCAGGGTGCATCAGTGTGTAACAGGGTGCATCAGTGTGTAACAGTGTGTAGCAGGGTGCATCAGTGTGTAACAGGGTGCATCAGTGTGTAACAGTGTGTAGCAGGGTGCATCAGTGTGTAACAGGGTGCATCAGTGTGTAACAGTGTGTAGCAGGGTGCATCAGTGTGTAACAGGGTGCATCAGTGTGTAACAGTGTGTAGCAGGGTGCATCAGTGTGTAACAGTGTGTAGCAGGGTGCATCAGTGTGTAGCAGTGTGTAGCAGGGTGCATCAGTGTGTAGCAGGGTGCATCAGTGTGTAACAGTGTGTAGCAGGGTGCATCAGTGTGTAGCAGGGTGCATCAGTGTGTAACAGTGTGTAGCAGGGTGCATCAGTGTGTAGCAAGGTGCATCAGTGTGTAACAGTGTGTAGCAGGGTGCATCAGTGTGTAGCAGGGTGCATCAGTGTGTAACAGGGTGCATCAGTGTGTAACAGTGTGTAGCAGGGTGCATCAGTGTGTAGCAGGGTGCATCAGTGTGTAACAGTGTGTAGCAGGGTGCATCAGTGTGTAACAGGGTGTAGCAGGGTGCATCAGTGTGTAACAGGGTGCATCAGTGTGTAACAGGGTGTAGCAGGGTGCATCAGTGTGTAACAGTGTGTAGCAGGGTGCATCAGTGTGTAACAGTGTGTAGCAGGGTGCATCAGTGTGTAACAGTGTGTAGCAGGGTGCATCAGTGTGTAACAGGGTGCATCAGTGTGTAACAGTGTGTAGCAGGGTGCATCAGTGTGTAGCAGGGTGCATCAGTGTGTAACAGGGTGCATCAGTGTGTAACAGTGTGTAGCAGGGTGCATCAGTGTGTAACAGGGTGTAGCAGGGTGCATCAGTGTGTAGCAGGGTGCATCAGTGTGTAACAGGGTGCATCAGTGTGTAACAGTGTGTAGCAGGGTGCATCAGTGTGTAACAGGGTGCATCAGTGTGCATCAGGGTGTAGCAGGGTGCATCAGTGTGTAACAGGGTGCATCAGTGTGTAGCAGGGTGCATCAGTGTGTAACAGTGTGTAGCAGGGTGCATCAGTGTGTAACAGGGTGTAGCAGGGTGCATCAGTGTGTAACAGGGTGCATCAGTGTGTAGCAGGGTGCATCAGTGTGTAACAGGGTGTAGCAGGGTGCATCAGTGTGTAACAGGGTGCATCAGTGTGTAACAGGGTGTAGCAGGGTGCATCAGTGTGTAACAGGGTGTAGCAGGGTGCATCAGTGTGTAACAGTGTGTAACAGGGTGCATCAGTGTGTAACAGGGTGCATCAGTGTGTAACAGTGTGTAGCAGGGTGCATCAGTGTGTAACAGGGTGTAGCAGGGTGCATCAGTGTGTAACAGTGTGTAGCAGGGTGCATCAGTGTGTAGCAGGGTGCATCAGTGTGTAACAGTGTGTAGCAGGGTGCATCAGTGTGTAACAGGGTGCATCAGTGTGTAACAGTGTGTAGCAGGGTGCATCAGTGTGTAACAGTGTGTAGCAGGGTGCATCAGTGTGTAGCAGGGTGCATCAGTGTGTATCAGTGTGTAACAGTGTGTAGCAGGGTGCATCAGTGTGTAACAGTGTGTAGCAGGGTGCATCAGTGTGTAGCAGGGTGCATCAGTGTGTAGCAGGGTGCATCAGTGTGTATCAGTGTGTAACAGTGTGTAGCAGGGTGCATCAGTGTGTAGCAGGGTGCATCAGTGTGTAACAGGGTGCATCAGTGTGTAACAGGGTGCATCAGTGTGTAACAGGGTGCAGCAGGGTGCATCAGTGTGTAACAGTGTGTAACAGTGTGTAGCAGGGTGCATCAGTGTGTAACAGTGTGTAGCAGGGTGCATCAGTGTGTAACAGTGTGTAGCAGGGTGCATCAGTGTGTAACAGTGTGTAGCAGGGTGCATCAGTGTGTAACAGTGTGTAGCAGGGTGCATCAGTGTGTAGCGGGGTGCATCAGTGTGTAGCGGGGTGCATCAGTGTGTAGCGGGGTGCATCAGTGTGTAACAGGGTGCATCAGTGTGTAGCAGGGTGCATCAGTGTGTAGCGGGGTGCATCAGTGTGCATCAGTGTGTAGCGGGGTGCATCAGTGTGTAACAGTGTGTCGCAGGGTGCATCAGTATGTAGCGGGGTGCATCAGTGTGTAACAGTGTGTAGGTGTCTTGCCTATGTTGACGTCTCCCACTGTGCCCTGCTTGTACAGAGAGTAGACCCTGAGCATGTCCTCGTCAGAGGGCTTGGCCTTCAGGTTCTTCACGTCGGTCGCAGCGCTCTCAAACTGGGCCTGCACAACCCAAACACACACAAAGGCACATATTATCCATTATTTGTATCATAATTGTAGAGACCCGCAGATGACGTTGCCATGGTGACAGGAGTGTCGGGCATAAGGCTTCCCCTTACCTTTGGGAAGCTGTACAATATCTCTGGCACAAGCAGATGCTTCATGCTTTTAAAGTCGGAATAAACTTTTTCCATCAAATGAAACTGGATTAAAAAGGAACTCTAAGAGCCATTTTACTAAAGACTTTTAACCCACTTGAAGAATTCACTGTGTAAAATATCAATATTGTCGTATTGTTTGGATTGATCTCTAAATTACCAAATCTGCAGGATTTGGTAACATGGTGATAATTCCGAAAATTTCCCCATGTGTGGACCAATAAAGGGGATCTTATCTTAATCACACGCTTCATTGGAAAGTTACCAAAGGTTGCTGCTGACTCAGCATGCGTGCTGATTGGTTGAACATTGGCGCCAAACCAACCAGGGGTCAGTCAGTGAGAGACAGGAAGACCAAACCAGTTCCATCAAGGTCTCCGAAGAGGAAGGACCCTTGACCCGGGAGGGGGAAGTGTCTCCTAGGTTGAGCTAAGCTAGCACAGCTAATGTGGGTAACAATGTCAGAGAGACACCCGAAGACTTCACTCTCTCTAAGTCATTCTGCGCTGCTTTAAACTGCAAAACACAAACTCAAGAAAAGTACTTTTGGAACTCAAGTCTACAACATTTTTTTGGATAAAAGACAGTCTTTAAATTGGCTTCTGTGAATCAGTGCAACGGCCTTTTTGTTATTTGAGGAACACTGAGAAGATCATCCTAGAATCAGCTTTAACTCCAACACACAACTAGATTTAGAACAATCATAATCTAGTGTATCTGTATTTGTTCATGAGTAACTGGCATAGTCTATATTCATTCGTTTCATTATTTGGTCAATAAATCATGAACAACAGTTGGTAACGTTTACAAGTGTTCGAGTCTGGTGACGATTGATGGATTTAAACACAATTCAAGTCAATGTATTTTTGTAACGCCCAAAATCACACCAGCAGTTGAGGAGGGCGACAGTGAAAAACAGATTAAACAATGTTCATAGGGACTTGGCAATGTCCCAGCATCCTGTAAAAACAGCACAGGAGACCTCCAGATCTCTACCTTCAGCATCACAAATGTGGGGAATTTGAGTGTTTTTGTGAGGCTGAGGGCAAGATGATCTCCTAAACAGATTTGTGACTGAGAATATAACACTCCAGGTCTTTTTTGATGAGGGGAACAACATGGCTAAAAGATCAAAAAGGACCATGTTGCAGAATATGTGTCTTTGCACCTCAGATAACCTGAGCTACAGTGAACAGAACAGTGAGCTCATTGATGAGGCTTTAACTGTTCTGATTGTGTGAGCTCAGTGGGACGGAGGGCGAGAAGGAGTGAACCAAGGCCCAAAGCCAAAGCCAGCTAAAGAACCCCCCTTTGGATAGGACATGAGAACTCAGAGGAAGAGAAAGTCCAACTGGAAAGTAGGGTTAGTGATATGAGATGAAGTAAACCGACTGTCCGGGTGATACTTTATACTCAAATGAATGTCTCTGTTTTAAGTTTGGGTTCTACTACTTTTGATAATAACATTTTTTGCAATCCATTAATGTCTTGGATCAGGTTCGGCTATTTTTATTTGAATCACATTGGTTCACAACTTTTGTTTGTTTCTTTTTGTGATTTTTGATTTTTTTGGAAAAATAAATGGAAATACTTTCAATCCAATTTGTACCAATTTAGTGATGCTTATAAAAAAAACTACAAAAAGTTGACTTGAAACTTGATTCACAATTAAAAAAATTCACAAAAGTAACACATTTTGTTAAAAAACATTCTACAGGTTGGAGCAGTGCCTGAAAAACTAAACATTATATACATTTTTGCCCATTTTGTCACCGACTTCAGATTCTTTTCCACTCATTTGCTTTCCCACAGTGTTACTAGTGTTTGACCTGCTGATATTCATTCAGAAAATCTACGGTTGTCTGAGCGCGTTGTGAACCTGTTTGGAGCATGACTGATCAGATGAGTAAGAGAAACTAAGAGTGTGTTTGAAGAACATGGCCTGAAATTACCTCGTTGTGACACAAATGTTGAAATCTCGAACATGTGACTGAGCTGCTGTGGTGAAATCAGTAAACTGCAGAGGCCAAAACCCGGACTTTGCGTCACCTTAAGCGCGCAAGGTCAAAATATTAGACTATGAGTTTGTTTTTTTCTGTATGAATAAATATCTAGTTCCAGTACTAGTTAGGTATTGATCATCATCATCTGGGTATTCGCTATTAAACGATTGGTTAATATCATGTAGAACAGGGAACCACAGCACTAGTACTGCTTCAGCTCTCTGCTATAGCACTTATGCAGTCCCAAATAAATGATCATTGTAGAGAAATTACTTCTAGTTGACACTCTGCTGGAGTCACAATATATAAACCTTTAGCCTGATATAATGCTTAGTGACATCAATGGCCACAAACTTAACTCTTCTAAAATGGTGATCATCTTGGCTTGCCTACTTCCAGAACTATTTGTGTTCAACCAATTTCTATTCTATTTTGAGCTTGTTAGGGTATGTTTTTGATGAGGGAATAATCTTCGGAGTTGCATTTAGCTTAATTCAATCTTGTTTGACGAATCCCGTTTAGAAAGCACTCTCCACATGAGCGTCAAAAAAACACATCGTTCTGAATTTCCCCTATGTGTGATGTCATATTCTACCTATGACCTGGCTCTCAGAAATTCAGCACGTCCAGCAAGTCCATCAATCATCACCAGACTCGTTTTGAGCATTTCTGCCTCAAAGCACAATCATTACAACTGTGTGGCTGCATTAGCATATCGGAGGAAAGCTAGCATTTGTTTTTATCTCAATGATGCAATTCCCTCTGAGGCCAGCAGGTGGAGCCAAATGTAATTTTCTAGACAAGGTCTGTTTTTTTAAAGGTGTAAAACATGAGATGCCAAACTGAAGGTGACAAAACAAATAATGTTGTAATTTTAAGAAAAATATTTGGCTTTCCGAGTACCACCGGGTCTATTACAAGATTATTTCAGGTTAAACAAGATGCTATGATTCAAGTAGTTAAGTTTGAGGTGAGTTAGGCCATATTAATTCTGAGTTTTGTGGGCAAATGTATATGTTTGTTATTCAATAAAACACCCACTTGTAAAAAGTACAATGCAGCTGATCAAACTTTTTTTCTGGTCATTGCAGCAGGTTTTTGTTTGGTGAATCTGCTGCCTTCTGATTGCATGTGTGCAAAGTTCACAGTTCATTCAAAGGGTCAAACGCAAATAATACTGATCTCATCGACAGTTGTATAGCATGACCATAGAGAATTACTATAGTTTCGCCCCCAAATTTAAACTCTAAAACACAGCACCAGCCCATGATCGAACAAGAAATAACGTCACAAACAAATTCACCCGGTTCTGCAGCACAAGCTAGCTCAGAGTCGCTAGCTCTAATTCATTATACGCTGGGTTTTCTTATTTTTAAACGCATTTATTTGACTGTACGGCAATGTAATTACGTGTGCAAATGTCTCTACACACCTGGAGGTCTGCCATGTTTCGTTTGTGGTCCAAAAAAAGATGAACACGCCAAAACAAAAGGACGGAAAAGGCAGTAGCGGTGGTGGTGGTGGTGGAGCCTAGTGCAAGGGTCCAGAGGTCTTCCACGCTCCGCACAGACCACTGTTCACGGTTACGGCCTACTCGGCACGCGATTGGCTGAAATGGTGACCGGCACAAAGAAGCCGTCAGTCATTGGGTGGCGTGAAACGTTTGAGCCAATCACGGAGCGCAGAAGCAGGAAACGGACAGAGGAGGCGGGGTTAAGCTGCTCTGACAGATGTTTACTGCGGCAAAGGGTGAAATTGTAGCTCCAGGCAAAGGTTTCATGGCTAGATCTTCACTGCTTACTACTACACGTTTTAGCTACAACTACAAGCAGTGTTGTAGTAAATATGCAACAGAAAATAAAGTAAAGAGGCATATAAAATGTATACTAACATGTATTAACAATTCCAACTCAAGACAAAGCATTGCCAGTTTCATTAGTCACAGGGATAAGTTAACAGTTTTGCTTGGATTTATATACAAAACAAAAAATATATATAAATTAGGGGAAAACAACAAACAAATATTACCAATAGTATTTTCCTTGGACAAGTTACAGTGAGAGAAGTGCATGTTTGCTTCTCTTTCAAGCCAACACACAGAATTGGAGTGATGAACTAAATTCCTGCATAATGATAATTTGTGTTTGTAGTGGTCTTTGAATGCATAAACAAAGAATATTATTCATTATCATCCTGAAAATCGAAAATAAAATAAAATTCAGCTTTCAGAGTTTGTAGGATTAACACAATTTTACAAGTTATGGGAAACACACACAAACTCCATATTTTGAGTACCTGACAAGTCTTTCCATGCCACATTTCTAAAACATTATTTAAACATTCTTCCTTCCCAAAAAATAACTAAAAAAGGCACACCAGTGTGTAAACATTATGTCCGCTCTGGTTCCTGGTGCGCATGACCTTTGCCCTCGTTAGTGGTGCGCCACAAGGGTCACGTGGAGAAAAGAACCGGTCACCACGCCACCTGGGGGTTGGCTTTGAACGCGTCGTAGTCGGATTTCTTGAAGAAGGCTAGCTCCGTCTCATTGGCTGAAACACAAAGTAAAAGGTCATTAGGATTAAAGACAGTTTCACATACGACAGCCACAATCTGGAGTACACATAAAAATATACGTGTATACATAAATACACACATACATTTGTATGAATTGGCACTGCAGAGCTGCGGTTTCAAATCAGAATCTGATGACGAGACAAATTTAATCAATTCATCTCAGCAGTAGAGTAAGACCGTCTCCCAGGCTGCATCATGGTGCATACCACAGGTGAGAAAAGAGCACATTAGTTTGTGCGGTTAGAGTTCTAGTTTAGAATTAGAGGCAAAAGAATGAATAATCCAGGTTAAATAGAAGTTGCATAAATAATATTAGTCCATAAATACTACAGTGTCACTTAGGTTTGCTCAGTGTTGCTCAGAAAAACATTATTATTGGTATTTCTGCAAACAAACTTTTCCACACAGTCACAGTTGTATGAAGGCACGTGGACGCCCTCTGGTGGAGCAATGTAGTACACTATATAAAGTATAGCTAAAAACCAAGGCAAATGAAACGAGTCAGTAAACTGGGTAACATGTTTTCACTTGGTTAAGCATTTACTGTTTATCAGTTAGCACATTTTTCTATTACATTCAGATTTAGGGCAAGGGGGCAGGTAAATCTCTCTCTGATCAGAGGTCACTGCTTAAATGTTGAATGGACTTTTTTTTTGGCCCAAATCTGAGTCTTATTCCCTCGTGGCGTGGACTGCCGATTAGCCCTGCTACGTATCAATCATAAAACGTACCTACCGCTCACCTGCAGCCGCGTGCGGCTCGTCCCCACGTTTCCGCGCGTCTAAGCGCATTGATCTATCATAATATAGTTCTCAGTGTACGGGACAAAATGAAGACGGAGAAAAACAGTTCGAGCTGACTCAGAAGAAGATGGAAATCTACAGGAGACGAGAGATGCGATGCGCTCCGTCGCGCTAATAAACAAACGCATGTGTGTGTTGTATCAGTCCGCACGGGGGAGTGCGCATGCGCACTTCCGCCTGAGTTCTCAAACGAAAAATCGTCCATTGCGCCTTTAAACCCAGCTCCTGCACCAATCATGAGTCAGCGCTAGTTCAGCCTCTGCAGCTCAGTGAGACTGGGATTCAGGAGGAGGAGGAGCTGAACACAACCTGAGAAGGACAAACACTTGGATTACTCTTCTGCAGGTCAGTCAAGGCTCAGTTGTTATTGCAGTTCAGGCAACAGACCACACAGCAAAACAAACAGTTCAGCAGAATGTAGGCATTTTGGGGGAAATAGTAGAACACTGCCACCTACTGAGTAAAAGACAAAAAGGTAAGCTTGTTCGATGTAGATGCACAGCTTCCAGCATCGACCCATGTTTGACACGTCAATCTACATCTAGGAAAATAGGTTTGTCACTTACTAATTCCTGCTGCTCTGAGCGTTTCATTTTCCTGGAGAAATGGTTTGTCCTGATCGTCCAAACTCATCACCAAGTCATTCGTCTGCGAGGAGAATGTATATTTACTGTATGATTGTTAATAAAATTACACTTTGAAACGTTTGGTTATTGATTAAACTGCTGTCCTTACCTTAGCTCCATGTGCTTGATGGATGATTTTCATTGTGTCTGAAAATTAAAAATGTAAAGTTAGAAAGAATTAAATGAAAGAAAATAAAATGTACATAAATACTATAGATCTATAGTATTTATTTATGAATGTGGCTTCCGTCCTCAAGATGGCAGAAGAGTCAGACATCACTTCTGACCCATGAATATGTGGCAAGGCAGCAAGTTCAAGATTGTTGGGACAAATCCATTCACGTAGCTACCAGTTCTTTGTATAAAATAAATATATAGTAAGTAAATATTGTATGTTTTTCTAACTTCCTCCAATCCCTCTTCCTCATTTTCTCCTGAATTATCCCTCACAAAACTAAATCAACTATTTTAATACCAACAACTAACTAAAACATAAAATAAAAAGATTCAATATAGTTAACTTGTTTAAGAATATTTAAGTGATAGTTATAATGCTGCTCACACTCCTCACAGCCCCATTTCATTCCTTATTAGTGTTTTTACCTCTGCAGAGCGTCCACAGTCAGTGTTTAAGGCACTTTACCCAAATGTCTCATGTAAGAAAGTCAAATCTGTTTTGCCCCAGCAGATATACTGTAAAATCATCTAAATCATCTGCATGCTGCATCATATTATGGAGCGTTTTATTCTCTGCAAAGCAGAACGGAACCGTTAGCATGCATATTTGTTAGCTTTACTGGGCGCCGAGTTTAGATTCAAAGTCTGTGGACGTCCAGCGTTTTTGCGGCATGTCCAGAGCGTACGAGGTGGCACAGTTCGGGCATTTAAGCATCTGCAAGGAAAATTTGCTGTAGTGTACACGCAATAATGTCTTGATATTCTAAAGTTTGTATTGATCCGAAAGCAAATGACAATCTATATGAACGATAAGACACGACTCAGCCCTACACTTTTACAAGTTGACCGTTGATTATAATCCATCATGTCAACTACAAATGTAACATTTCGATTTAGAAATGGAAGAATCTTACCATATAGATATTTCCTAAATGGAGGCGGTAGTCCTGGTCTGATCTCAATATCTAGAACAAAGACCAAATTCATTAAAACCAACACTCATTTTATTGAGACGGGGCAGGTAAAATGTTTCCAGATAATCTACATACGTTTGTGTAGACTTGTGTAATATTATTATTCTTTTACGGATCACACATTTAGATAAATCAATGTTCAGGCCGTGTTTCCTCATTGATTCCTGCCTGTTTGTGCAATCCTGTATTGTTCTGCAACGGAGGCGCAAGTGCTCAGAAAATTACCGTTTTCACCTACCCCCTTTCTCCACCCACAACCCTGTATTTAGTTGTGATTATTTGAAAAAGACTTTCAGTGACAAATAAGAGTTCTAAATGTCTCACAGCCTCCTTTCAAATATAAAAACATATAAATGACAATCAGCTGCTTGTTACAGTGGACGTCACTATGAAGAGGCGGGGCTTATCAGTTTTAAACAGGAAATTATGGACATGTTTCTATTAAGCCGTTTTAGATCTATATTGCGGTTTACAATTAATACAATGTGAAAATATTATCCAATTATGTTATAGTTCAATACTAAGTATCTGGGGGGAAAGCATAACACGTCTCCTTTATAGTGTATAGTGTATCCGGGCTAAACACCCGTTCACCTTTCCGCACGTGCTGGATGAGCTCGTGCACGCTCTGCTCCGGTGAAAGCCCCTGGAACACCACAGGCCGAAAGTTCCGGTACTCGAAGGAGCGCACCAGGCGGACCGTGAGCGTCACCGCCACCGGCCCGGGATCGGACATGTCCTCCACAGCGCTCTCTGCCCGGGCACGGAAAGCCTACACACGCGGCAGCAGGAGGAGCGTTCAGGAGGGGCAAACGTCAACAGAACACCGGGCAGTCACGTAAGGCTCACTTATACATGAGGGAGAAAGAGCGACATCTGCTGGGCTGGAGGAGGAAGGTGGAGATGTTCCACTGCAGAGCGGAGGCACAGCACTCTCACACCCACAGCCACGCAGACATTCAGCCAAATCTGTGCCATTTTTTCCCAGACATAACCCTAACCCAGACATAAATATCTCTATCACAACATAAACAAACCAAATATTTATCAAGGCACGGGAGATTTGGTCATAGTTACATCTAGTGTTGGGCCAAGAGTGGGCCACATGTGTCGAGCTTTGGAAGTGAAGCCTGTGTCGAGCTCGATTTTTTTGGGCTGCAGTCCCAATGGACTGGCCACTGGAGGCGCTAGTGACATGGTGAGGCTAGCAATATCCTATCCAGATAATAATGGTCTCTATGGTCGAGCTGTGTCACTGTGTGCCACATGTGGTGTTGCCATGGATCAATTATAGATCGGGAATCGCTCGTGGTGATTATATTTGCCGGTTCCTCGTTGAGGGATAATTTTAAGAATGACATCTGCAATTGCTTGTTTTTGTTCCTGCACGAACTGTTATACATGTGACACAGATGGAGCACTGTGGCTGCTGTGTTTTTAACTCTTTAATAAGTTCCCTGTGATCGGGGCTAATGCGCAAGCGTCCAGTCGAAGACAAACTGAAACACAAGCTCTATAATTTACATTCATTTTGAGTCACTTCTAATAGTACAGCCTATTTATTGTAAAATCAAAAAAAAATGCTTTAATGAATAAGATTGAGTTTCCTTTAAAGTTATTTCAAATATGTGTTGATCAGAACGCATTCTGATCCAGCATTCTGAATGAAGCCCAGTGTGGCTCAAGAACTACCTTTTTTAGACCACCAGATGGCGCAAGAGTGCACCAAACAGTGTCAGTTCTGCGTCACCCATGGGGTGTCTCGGGAATGTGCGACACACCATGGCGCGTAGTCTACACATCACTGACAGATCTAAAATCTGAGGCACTTATCCCCTGGAGAGAAGTTATTTTGATTTTAAAGTTCCCCTTCATTTAAATTGAAGAAAAGGTAGAGAACAATGTTCATCCATTTCAACTTCAAATTGAGGTAATGTGAATACTGAGACATTTATGGATTTCCAAAGAAATACAACGGATTTAAAGAACTATCCATTGTTGGTTATTCATTGATCAGATTAAGTTTACTGTATATTAAAGCTGAAGCCCCAAACTCGTTAAATTCAGGATTTTACAATACACTTTCACCTTAAGTGTTGTAAAAGCAGAACATTGTGACAATTTGACAACTGCATGTGGTCATCTATTAAACATTGCAACTTTTTATTTACAAAAGTATTTTTAAACTAGAAAGATGCCATTGGATAGAGCAAACCTTTTATTTTAATCTTAAGCACACAATGTCTGGTCTTTGCGAATGAGTGGGTGAAGAATAGTATTTTCCTTAGAGCCATGAGTCTATACGCCGCCTGAAAACACTGGATTGTGCATGTGAACAGTGAGTTTGAGAGAACGTGCACCTTTAAAGACAGGCCACCAGCTTTAATACTCATGGAAAATTAAACACCAGCAATGTGCTTCAGAATGATGCAAAAAAACGTTATAGTACTAGGAAAAGCCAGCCTGCACGTTTACCTATGAATGTTGCTTACAACAGGAAGCTGAACTCATGATCAAATCCAGTGTTTCAGTTATCAGACCGCTCACTAACACCATCTTGTCTTAAGAAGTCCCTAAACCACTAATCAACAAAAGTACACGAGAAACTGATATTGTACGGATACATTTTATTATCTGAAGGTTTCAGGAATGAACAAGAGCACGTTTAATATTCCCCCTCATCATCATCTTCCTCCCCTTCTCCCACACTGTCCGCTCCCACCTCTTCATAATCCTTCTCCAGAGCGGCCATGTCCTCTCTGGCCTCGGAGAACTCGCCCTCCTCCATGCCCTCGCCCACGTACCAGTGCACAAAGGCCCTCTTGGCGTACATCAGGTCGAACTTGTGGTCCAGTCTGGCCCAGGCCTCAGCGATGGCCGTGGTGTTGCTCAGCATGCACACGGCCCTCTGCACTTTAGCCAGGTCTCCTCCTGGGACCACTGTGGGGGGCTGGTAGTTCAGACCAACCTTGAACCCAGTGGGACACCAGTCCACAAACTGAATGGAGCGTTTGGTCTTGATGGTGGCGATGGCGGCGTTCACGTCTTTGGGCACGACATCTCCACGGAACAGCAGACAGCAGGCCATGTACTTGCCGTGGCGAGGGTCGCACTTCACCAGCTGGTTTGCCGGCTCAAAGCAGGAGTTTGTGATCTCAGACACAGAGAGCTGCTCGTGGTAGGCCTTCTCAGCAGAGATGACCGGGGCGTAGGTGGCCAGAGGGAAGTGGATACGAGGGTAGGGCACCAAGTTTGTCTGGAACTCTGTCAGATCCACGTTGAGCGCTCCATCAAAGCGCAGAGAAGCTGTGATGGAGGACACCACCTGACTGATGAGCCTGTTCAGGTTTGTGTATGAGGGACGCTCAATGTCCAGGTTCCTGCAGCAGATATCGTAAATTGCCTCATTGTCCACCATGAAGGCGCAGTCTGAGTGCTCCAGGGTGGTGTGGGTGGTCAGGATGGAGTTGTAGGGCTCCACCACAGCAGTGGACACCTGGGGGGCAGGGTAGACAGAGAACTCCAGCTTGGACTTCTTGCCGTAGTCGACAGAGAGACGCTCCATCAGCAGAGACGTGAAGCCGGAGCCGGTGCCTCCTCCAAAGCTGTGGAACACCAGGAAGCCCTGCAGCCCCGTGCACTGGTCCGACTGTAGAGACACAGTGTAAAGAAGAGCTCGCAACGCAGAAAAACACACCTCTAAACGCCTCTCACCAGTTTGCGGAGCCTGTCCAGAACCACATCAATAATCTCTTTGCCGATGGTGTAGTGACCGCGAGCGTAGTTGTTGGCAGCGTCCTCTTTCCCCGTGATGAGCTGCTCCGGGTGAAACAGCTGCTTGTACGTGCCAGTGCGCACCTCGTCTGCGGAGCACGGTCAGGTTAACATTCACATACAAGCGCGAGCATTTAAAGCTCTAAACAGCGGTTTACTGCACGTTTACCTATGACTGTGGGCTCCAGGTCCACAAACACGGCCCTGGGCACGTGTTTCCCAGCACCAGTCTCCATGAAGAAGGTGTTGTAGGAATCATCTCCTCCTCCGACAGTCTTATCACTGGGCATCCGTCCATCAGGCTGGATGCCATGCTCAAGGCAGTACAGCTCCCAGCAGGAATTGCCAATCTGCACTCCGGCCTGGCCCACGTGGACTGAGATACACTCACGCTGAAGAAGATGCACAGCTTTGTATGTAAATCACAGTCTACAACTCTACAGCAGCTAACTAAATATCCATAACAGGAGCCTCTCTGCGTAGTTTCTACATCACATTCCTATGTTCATGAGATGTGTTCTCCGTTTGGTTTGCATGTGGCTAATTTACATTAGCCTTCACTGCCTTTAACTGGTGAACCGGCTCCAGATAAAGTGGAAAAATAGATGGATGCTAATAAAAACCAACCCGTATAATATTAATCTTAATCAGAGTTATTCCCTGGCAACACACACTTTATACAGAAAATACAGCAGTGTATTAAAGTCACGTACAATATCCACTCAACTGCTACATTAAGGCCAAACAGGAAACTTATTCTGATATTAAAGGGCAACGCAAAAGACACACCCAAACATAAAGCGGTTAGGTAAAAGCGAAATATGATTTGACTAAAGATGCTTTCAACAAGTCATGAGAAGTATTGCCCTGTGGTCATCCCTCACGTCACAGAAAGCCATTGTATTAGTTGAACAGAGCTTCTGTATGACGACCTGACCATGAGATCACATGACAGACCATTTGTCTCACCAAATCTTTGAAAACAGTTCAATTAATCATCTGAAATAATTGCATTTGTGATAATTGAAAGGGAACAAACTGTTCTGCACAAATAATAGTTATACTTTATTTGAATAGAACAACCCACACCAATAGAATCAAGCGTGTTGTTTGGGGGGCAGGACCAGCCTGTGCCCGCAGCAGTTCCTCAGGTGAAGCTGCAGACGTGGAGCCTGCACTCTGGGGCCCGCACTCAGGACTTCTGGTCGAGGCCCTGTCCTTGGCGCCCCGTCCTTGATGGTTTGAAAGACTGTCCTTTCCCAACCGGGCTCTTCTCACTACAGCAAACAGGTCTGAGAGTGCTCGAGTGAGAAGGTCTAAAAAAGGAACCTGAAGACTCCTTTCCAGAGTAAAGCCACCAGAGCATTGCACTCATAGTTTGGATACATTTACTATAGCTCATCTACACTGGACATGTGACGACTACTTTGGCCCTTTTCTCAAAACAAAGTGCCAAACTGGATTAATCGCCCCGTGTTATGCACTGGGCCTCATTGTTGTGGAGAACGAGGACGCAACAGTTTAACTTTACGAGAGGCTGTCATCTTCTCCATGTTTGTATCTCACACCCAGTTAAAGGTGCACTGTGGACTTGTGTGGACTTCCTGCATGTTGCATGAAAAGTCCCGTTTTCACCTACCCCCCCTGCCCACATCCCTGTACTTGCTTATGATTTGAAAAAATTAAGCCTCCATTGCCCTCAAAATAGAAAATACCGTAAAAGACAATTCGGCTGCGTGTTCCTGAATAGTCACTATGAAGGGGCGGGGCGTATCAGTGATGCGCAGGAAGTCGATGGATCCCTTTCGATTACCGAGCCGTTTTAGACAAATACCGCGGTTTACACGGGACAAAACGTAAAATGGTGGCTCCGGTTATGTCATTGGTCACTACTACATACCTCGAAAAAAAACTGCGCAATATCTCCTTTAACAATGGATGACGACAAAGGAGAAACCAGAGAATCACGAACAAAAAGCGCGGAATAAAATGGGTGCTCCTGGGTGCGGTCGTCTCAGTGAGGTCCTTTGGGTGCTGCTCAGAGGCTCAGATTTGTAGCAGAATATTACGAATCACGGGCAATGGCGCAATCAATGTGCGTCATTGTGACCAAAAAAAAAAAAAAGAGATTTTAAACACTGGAAGGGTTGTGACCAGTCTTTTTTCACGTATAAACCCAAAATCGCAAGCGAAAATCCATATCTAAAGCCGTGTGACTATTTGAATGGATGATGGAACCGGTTCGGACTAGTACTTCGAAAGTGCGTGCCGCGTGCGTCACCGAAAAACGCGTAGAATCAAATGGGAATTCACACAAAATCCGCCAAATGTTGAACAAATACTCACCATTTTTATGTTGTAAAAGGTGAAAACGAAGATGACCTGCGACGAGGGAAAAGTAAACTCTCACGGCAGAGACCTCAATGCGTCTCCGGGTAAGAATCGACTCTGGAACTGGACGAGCGCGGGGTGGGGATTTTAATGGCGGTGTGCGTCAAGGGCGGGGCAGAGACGACGTAAGAGCGCGGATTGGCAGGTGCTGGCGCGTGGGCTTTGCTTCATTGGTCAGAAGTTCAAAAAAGCAAATGCGTGACGGGGAAACGCGATTGGTGATGTGATGTGGACAGGCGGGAGGAGGCGAGAGGAGGGGCGGAACCAGGAAGGAACACATGATTTTTGCGCCCGTTTCTACCGGTTTTTACTGGTGTTTATGCCACAGTCTCTGCGCATTCGTGTCCTACTTAACATGAGAAATAAGTTCAGCAAACAAGAGGAAGAAACGCAATATCATTTCGAGCTATTACCATCGTTATTATATGCATTATTTATTTTATTTTACATATTTTTATCTACAAAATAATACATAATTCATTGCGTAATAACTATTTTTGAGGGGCCCCATTGTATTTTATTATTGAGATAAATGTGTTTTCTTTTTTTTTAATCCAATTTAAAATATACCAGACAGTGGCTGAAGGCTACCTGATGTTGTTGAGCAAAATTAGGTTACTCCAAAACAGATATGTCAGGGTGAAAATGAGACCACTGCGTGTTGTCTGCGTCAAATTATAGAGCGCACTGAAAGTTGTGAAAAGCACTTGGTGATCATTATGGTGAATAGTTAGGACACTGGGCATATAAAGTTAAGTGAGGAATAACTTTAATAACTTTGCAAACATTTTGAAATGAACTAGTTCTGTTTTTCACATTTTTTAGAGAGTAAAAATCAGGTTCAGTGCATTTAATATAATTTTGATACAACAATTATTAGCCTACCAGGTTTTAAATATAGAACAAATATGACAGCCGGCAAAATGTTGGTTTATGTGTATACTGTTTATCTCTAAAGTGAAAATAGGTGTGGGTAGTTACATTCTGTATTGATCCTTATAAAGGCAGTTCTTCAAGATAGAGGCAAAATTGCAGTAAAGATGGTGTAGGCGTAAGTCTTTTCATTTCTGCGCCTCTTGAGTGCATTCTATACCAATTTACAGTTCTAGTGAGTGGCTATGTTTACACGAAAATCAAATTATCCGATTTCTGGACCATTAAGATAATTTAAATTACTTGCAAAACACAACATGTGATGTGAGTGGGATCATGGTCTAAAAGGAATCCAGAGATTTGGCAATTTACATGTCATTTTAACAGATCAGATTTCAAGAGCACATGTGATCTGATGTTAGAAAAAAAATCTGATGACTAGAGAAGCTTAATTAGATAACCCTTTTATTAAATCTCATTTTTGGTGCACGTGTTTACAGGCACAAGAGAAATCTGATCATGAAGATACAGCGTTTTGAAATACTGGTTCCACTTGTATTTGGAACTTCTTTGCCACTTTAGTTTGCCCTTTTTCACATTATTTTTCTTGTTAAAACCTGAACAGATGTGAACAATTAGATTACTCTCACATTCTCTATGACAATGATCAGATTTGTGTGTGCACGAAAACAAGGCCATCACTTCAGACTACACACTTTCAATAAAAAATTCACAAACAACATTCTGGCATAAATTTTATTTCAAAACATTTCAGGCCTTAAATGGTTTATGTACAACACGTTTCACTTGATCCGAGCAATCTCATCTTTGGAAAATAATCATAATTCAAACTGAAATGTATCACAGAAATAGAAACGTCACCATTGGAACAGAACAAAACAAACGCTCACAACAGCTGTAACTCTGGTTCTCAATGGTTCTTGTAGGTTCTGAGGTACTGTACTTGAAAACTGGAGGAACGATATAAATAAATCTTATGGAAAATTCTATGGCACCTAATTAAAATACATACAATACATACATTAAAATGGTAATGCAACGTGTATTCTCTTTATACACAATGTTGCTTTCCTCAAATATGAACTTTTTTCCCTTTCCAATAACAAATACTAAAGTGTCAGTTGGGGGCACTTTGTTCGTATAGTAAGAATTCACTTCTTACTCTTCTTTTTCATCTTCAAAGCCGTCAAACTTTCTCTTTCACCACATCAAAACTGTGACTAACCTTGGAATTAATCTAAAACTAAACCTCAAGAAAACAAGGACTAAACCAGGTCTAGAACTGGACCAAATCAAGTATGCTTGGGCTCAAAACCAGGACTGGAGTGAACTACTGTGTTCGGACAAGCTGGACTGGCCAACTCTATTTTGTGGTCTGACTGGTCCAAACATGATTTTATTTATTGTTAATCTGAAGGCTTTACCAGGCAATGACTGAGAATAATATAGTTTTATGTACTGTTATTCTCATTTAAAGATGGAGAAAGTAAAAAAAAAATTAAAGATGGAGAAAGTAAAAAAATAAAAAATAAAAAATAAATAAAGGCAAACAGAAACTTTAAAAGGTAATAAGAGGTAGAATATTGAGTTACACCCATTTTCCATTTCTCAAACAACATGAAGGCACAAGATGAAAAATCTAAATCAATAATTTAAACATTATAAAATATATAAAATAATAATAAAAACTGCAGTTCTCACAGTCCTCCTCCCAAAGATTCTCATTGGGATTTAGTTTCTGCTTCTCCTTAGATGTTTTCTCTGATCGATGCCATTGATTTGACCCTTCTCAAACACACCGACATCTTTTCCATGACCACGGGATTCGTTTTTCCACATGGTTGTTTCAGAAATGAGAGGCCACTCACTGCATCAGTTGGGTTTGAGTACCGTGCAGCATTTCTCCAGTAGGAGGAGAGGACCTTCTGCATTTGCTTAGTTGAATTAAGGTGGAGACTTTCTTTTGGCCATGCAGTGGATCTGTCTGAAGGGAGAAGCTTCCAACACACACTAAATCAAGCTGGTTTACCGTAAAGAGTATTCACTTCACAACAGAAACTCCTGACTGAAACAACTAGGATGTGTTAGTGTCAGTGCAGTTAGCTCCTCCCGTTCAGACAGCCATAAGGCAATGACTCAGATCCCTGTCAGAGGAAGAGAAAATGCTACTTGGACGGGAATATTTTCACGGCCGTGGGACAGGAAGGGGGAATTCTCTCCCCTTTCAGTCTATAGTGGTAGAAAGAGGTAAAATATTGAGGTACATCATAGTTCTTTCTCAAACAGGATAAAGGCACAAGAAGAATATATATATAAATATATCAACAATTGAAACATTATCAAGTTATAATAAAAACTTGAAGTTGAAGAGGCTGCACCCATTTCCCTCGAGAATATGTTTTACTCCAGTACAAATATATTGTAAAACAGGTTTTATGGTCAAAATGAGGCCACTGTGTGCTGTCTGCATCTAATTATATGGCATTTATTCTCTTAGCATGTTGTTGTTAGCTTTACTGTGACGGTAAAACTCATCTCTCAAAGTTGTGAAAAGTGCTTATAAACTAAAAAAAGTTAGTAAAAAAATTGGGTACAGCGCTTTTAAGTGCTGAAATATGATTAATCCGTGATAACGTCTTACAAAACGATCAAAAAACACACATTAGCGTGACTCACTTCCTACACATCTCCAAACTCGTCTCCGTTCTCCCGTTTCTTCTGCCGTACGTTTCGCTCGCTCTCCCAGCCCCTGCGGATCTTGTTCAGTCTGAGCGCACAGCAGGGTAGAAACAGCAGGAAGCGGCCAATCAGCACGCAGCAGGGCAGGGCCACTGACAGCAGAAACACCGGGGGCAGGTAGTACTGGTACGCCTCAGGGTGCAACGCAAAGTCCCACCCAAAGAACAGGACGTGGGCGACGGAGAGGGCCAGAGCAGTGTAGCCCAGGCCTGACTGGAGACACAGTAACACACATTATAAATAAGATTATCCCACCACAATATCATACTTATTATGAGAACGTGAGTAACACTATTGTACTTTGGTGGGTCTTAGATGCTTCGTATTCCAAAAGATCACAATCAAATCGCAATTTCAAACTATGCAGTTTAGATCTGTTCAAACATGTTCTGAAATAAATATTTGTCAGCTCATATTTCATTCTTCTGTTCAAATCTCCTGGACTTCAACTGTGAACTTTGAATAGAATCTGACTTTTAAAAAAACAAACAATTGCAAATCTAAATACAGTTGCATATTTTTTTCCAAGTTCAGCTCAAATGTTTAGCTTAGCTCATAAGCTGGGTTTTACTGTATTGTGTTGAGTTTAGATTTATTCATACGTTTGAATACTTCTATCGTCTCTATAGAGATGATAGAAGTTAATGCCACACTGTGGAACCCTCCGGCAAAGCAAGAACACATTTGTTGTTACTGACATTAAAACAGTTCTATCTATGTTTAACCGTTTTGTTTTACATGCAGCAGCAATAAAACAATATATTTAAGCAAAGATTGCTCTTGTACAAACATAAATTCTGCAGTTTCAGAATCAGTACTCTTTGTCAGCAAATGAGTCTTTGGCCATGTGCCCTGGACTAAACAGAGAAGCTCCATGTTCTTTTGGTGAGGAAACAAAATTAGAATTTTCCCTAAAAGCCTAAAAAAACACTGTATAATTTACGTATACCTCCATAAAACGGCAATATAGTGATGTCTTCTCTCACCTGTACAAAAGTGAACTCCCTCCAGTTCAGAGCGTGTCCTACAGAGGGCAGTGAGGTCAGGGCCAGCACACACAGAACTCCAAGTCCCAGAATTCCACTGGACAGGTACAGGTCTGACCTCCACACCTGCGTCTCCACCCACGAGTCTGCTACACCCGCCTTTACCTGGGACAAATAGAAAAGAAAAGCACTCAAATGAATATATTTATTATGTTTGTTCTAACATGGATGATGGTTTAAGGTTGCAGGTTTTTTGACCTGGTTTATGGTTAATATTGCTGTGATTTCTGGGCCTATTCAGTCCACATGGAAGAGGAAACTGGCACAAAGTTCAAAGTTAATGTCAGAGTTTTGTTCTTGAGGGTGAAGCGACTGGGAATAAAGAGCTGGAGAGTGAAGTGTGTGAGGAAGAAGAGCTGGAGACTGAAGCGTGTGAGGAAGAAGAGCTGGAGACTGAAGTGTGTGAGGAAGAAGAGCTGGAGACTGAAGCGTGTGAGGAAGAAGAGCTGGAGACTGAAGCGTGTGAGGAAGAAGAGCTGAAGACTGAAGTGTGTGAGGAAGAAGAGCAGGAGACTGAAGTGTGTGAGGAAGAAGAGCTGGAGAGTGAAGCGTGTGAGGAAGAAGAGCTGGAGATTGAAGCGTGTGAGGAAGAAGAGCTGCAGACTGAAGCGTGTGAGGAAGAAGAGCTGGAGACTGAAGCGTGTGAGGAAGAAGAGCTGGAGACTGAAGCGTGTGAGGAAGAAGAGCTGGAGACTGAAGCGTGTGAGGAAGAAGAGCTGGAGACTGAAGCGTGTGAGGAAGAAGAGCTGGAGACTGAAGCGTGTGAGGAAGAAGAGCTGGAGACTGAAGCGTGTGAGGAAGAAGAGCTGGAGACTGAAGCGTGTGAGGAAGAAGAGCTGGAGACTGAAGCGTGTGAGGAAGAAGAGCTGAAGACTGAAGTGTGTGAGGAAGAAGAGCAGGAGACTGAAGTGTGTGAGGAAGAAGAGCTGGAGAGTGAAGCGTGTGAGGAAGAAGAGCTGGAGACTGAAGCGTGTGAGGAAGAAGAGCTGGAGACTGAAGCGTGTGAGGAAGAAGAGCTGGAGACTGAAGCGTGTGAGGAAGAAGAGCTGGAGACTGAAGCGTGTGAGGAAGAA
The DNA here is from genome assembly GCF_026437365.1 of Eucyclogobius newberryi. Classification (NCBI taxonomy): domain Eukaryota; kingdom Metazoa; phylum Chordata; class Actinopteri; order Gobiiformes; family Gobiidae; genus Eucyclogobius; species Eucyclogobius newberryi. The sequence goes on along the minus strand of NW_027315768.1, from coordinate 8,403,196 downwards.
GAGCTGGAGACTGAAGCGTGTGAGGAAGAAGAGCTGGAGACTGAAGCGTGTGAGGAAGAAGAGCTGGAGACTGAAGCGTGTGAGGAAGAAGAGCTGGAGACTGAAGCGTGTGAGGAAGAAGAGCTGAAGACTGAAGTGTGTGAGGAAGAAGAGCAGGAGACTGAAGTGTGTGAGGAAGTAGAGCTGGAGAGTGAAGCGTGTGAGGAAGAAGAGCTGGAGAGTGAAGCGTGTGAGGAAGAAGAGCAGGAGACTGAAGTGTGTGAGGAAGAAGAGCTGGAGACTGAAGCGTGTGAGGAAGAAGAGCTGGAGACTGAAGCGTGTGAGGAAGAAGAGCTGGAGACTGAAGCGTGTGAGGAAGAAGAGCTGGAGACTGAAGTGTGTGAGGAAGAAGAGCTGGAGACTGAAGCGTGTGAGGAAGAAGAGCTGGAGACTGAAGCGTGTGAGGAAGAAGAGCTGGAGACTGAAGCGTGTGAGGAAGAAGAGCTGAAGACTGAAATGTGTGAGGAAGAAGAGCTGGAGAGTGAAGTGTGTGAGGAAGAAGAGCTGGAGAGTGAAGCGTGTGAGGAAGAAGAGCAGGAGACTGAAGTGTGTGAGGAAGAAGAGCTGGAGACTGAAGCGTGTGAGGAAGAAGAGCTGGAGACTGAAGCGTGTGAGGAAGAAGAGCTGGAGACTGAAGCGTGTGAGGAAGAAGAGCTGAAGACTGAAGTGTGTGAGGAAGAAGAGCAGGAGAGTGAAGCGTGTGAGGAAGAAGAGCTGCAGACTGAAGCGTGTGAGGAAGAAGAGCTGGAGACTGAAGTGTGTGAGGAAGAAGAGCTGGAGACTGAAGCGTGTGAGGAAGAAGAGCTGCAGACTGAAGCGTGTGAGGAAGAAGAGCTGGAGACTGAAGCGTGTGAGGAAGAAGAGCTGGAGACTGAAGCGTGTGAGGAAGAAGAGCTGGAGACTGAAGCGTGTGAGGAAGAAGAGCTGGAGACTGAAGCGTGTGAGGAAGAAGAGCTGGAGACTGAAGCGTGTGAGGAAGAAGAGCTGGAGACTGAAGCGTGTGAGGAAGAAGAGCTGAAGACTGAAGTGTGTGAGGAAGAAGAGCAGGAGACTGAAGTGTGTGAGGAAGAAGAGCTGGAGAGTGAAGCGTGTGAGGAAGAAGAGCTGGAGAGTGAAGCGTGTGAGGAAGAAGAGCAGGAGACTGAAGTGTGTGAGGAAGAAGAGCTGGAGACTGAAGCGTGTGAGGAAGAAGAGCTGGAGACTGAAGTGTGTGAGGAAGAAGAGCTGGAGACTGAAGCGTGTGAGGAAGAAGAGCTGGAGACTGAAGCGTGTGAGGAAGAAGAGCTGAAGACTGAAGTGTGTGAGGAAGAAGAGCAGGAGACTGAAGCGTGTGAGGAAGAAGAGCTGGAGACTGAAGCGTGTGAGGAAGAAGAGCTGGAGACTGACGCGTGTGAGGAAGAAGAGCTGGAGACTGAAGTGTGTGAGGAAGAAGAGCTGGAGAGTGAAGTGTGTGAGGAAGAAAGAAGAGCTGGAGAATGAAGTGCGTGAGAAAGAAGAGCTGGAGAGTGAAGCGTGTGAGAAAGAAGAGCTGGAGACTGAAGCGTGTGAGGAAGAAGAGCTGGAGACTGAAGCGTGTGAGGAAGAAGAGCTGGAGACTGAAGCGTGTGAGGAAGAAGAGCTGGAGACTGACGCGTGTGAGGAAGAAGAGCTGGAGACTGACGCGTGTGAGGAAGAAGAGCTGGAGACTGAAGTGTGTGAGGAAGAAGAGCTGGAGAGTGAAGTGTGTGAGGAAGAAAGAAGAGCTGGAGAATGAAGTGCGTGAGAAAGAAGAGCTGGAGAGTGAAGCGTGTGAGAAAGAAGAGCTGGAGACTGAAGCGTGTGAGGAAGAGCTGAAGACTGAAGTGTGTGAGAAAGAAGAGCTGGAGAGTGAAGCGTGTGAGAAAGAAGAGCTGGAGACTGAAGCGTGTGAGGAAGAGCTGAAGACTGAAGTGTGTGAGAAAGAAGAGCTGGAGACTGAAGCGTGTGAGGAAGAGCTGAAGACTGAAGAGTGTGAGGAAGAGCTGAAGACTGAAGAGTGTGAGGAAGAAGAGCCGGAGACACACTTCAGTCTCCGGCTCTGAAGAGGAAGAAGAGCTGGAGATTGAAGTGTGTGAGGAAGACCACCACCATGACCGTGTAGGAGGTCACCATGGTTACAGCCGCACCTGTCGATACGCTGCGTTGAGGATCATGTAGCCCGAGGCCCTGCGTATGGACAGACACACGCTGTAGACGGCGTGGAGCGCTGCACACAGGAAGCTCAGAAGTCCCAGCTGCTTTCGAACGCACATCCAGTGGTCCAGCCAATCAGGGAAGCGCTTGTACTTGGTGCCTCTGTGGAGCTGCAGCACGGACGCAAACAGGCCTGCACAATACACGCACAGTATTACCTTCTGTAAGACATTTGACTTATCTCTGTATAGTCACTAGAAATGTGACAAAACATCTATAATTTACTATGCTAAGACTATATTAACGTCACAAAGGCGCCGGTCCAGCTGGCAGCCCGGTGCAACGCTCCGCTCTTTTCTCACATTTTTTTTCACACTTATTGTGCTTTATCTTTTGTATTTTGTAAATATTTTTTCAACTTTACTTGTATGATAGGGACACGCGCTGGAATCGCTTGAATTCAACTTGTTTTGACTTTGTTCGGATGGATTTTTGAGTGTTTTCGTCGTGTCGTCGTGATGTGCGCTGGCTCCGAGCCCCCCCGCGCCCCTGGCCGCCACCGCCGTACGGTACGGCGCCGGTGCGCGTTTATACAAAGGAGGAACTCATGAAACTGCGGACAACCGTCGTCTTACCCGGAGATTGTCACGTTATCCCGGCGGACATCCTAAGGAAAACACAGAGGAGCAGAAGGGCTGGACGCAAACTCCGGGAGAAGAGAGGGACAAACAGGAAGCCGGTTCCCGCCGTAGTCATGGGTAACGTGAGGTCCCTTCAAAATAAAATGACGGAAATAGCGAGCCTCATGCGGTCCCAGAGGATTTATAGGGACAGCAGCGTCTTGATTTTCCCTCTTCTGTTCCACCATCATACACCCAGTATGTCACCTGCCCCACCAGAGACAATAGAACATTGGACTTGTTTTTTGCCAACACCAAGGAGGCTTATTCTTCTTCCCCCCTCCCTCCTCTGGGCAGCTCGGACCACAACCTTGTACATCTGAGGCCTGTGTATGAACCCATCGTGCGCAGGCAGCCTGTGGTGTCCCGTGAGGTGAGGATGTGGTCTGCTGAGAGCGAGGAGGCTCTGAGGGACTGCTTCAGCACCACTGTCCGGACTGAGCTTTATGACCCACATGGGGAGGACATCAACACCATCACAGAGTGCATCACGGACTACATCAACTTCTGTTTTGAGAACACTGTTCCCTCCCGGATGGTGCGGTGTTTTCCAAACAACAAGCCATGGATTAACCGTGAACTGAAGGCTCTGCTGAAGGAGAAGAAGAGAGCCTTCAGGTCAGGGAACAAGGAGGAGCTGAGGACTGTGCAGAAGGAGCTGAGGAGAAAGATCAGGCAGGCTGAGGCCGGCTACAGGAGGAGGATGGAGGAGCAGCTGCAGCAGAAGAACATTCAGGGAGTGTGGAGGAGCCGGAAAACCATCTCAGGCTTCAAAATCCCCCCTGCCCAGACAGAGGGGGACCTACAGTGGGTGAATGATTTAAATGCTCACTTCTTGAGGTTTGATGGATCACCCACCCCTCCCCCTGCACAGCTGCATGCTCCCTCTTCCACAGCTGGACAATGTCCTGCATCCGTTCCTCTTCACTTCTCTGCCCCGGACCATCAGCTCCCCACTTAGCCCGGGGGATGGGACTCACCCATCCCCCCAGCACGCAGTCCCCCTGCCATCCACTGACTGTCACAGCAGCACAGGTGAGGAGTGAGCTGAAGAGGATTAAAGTGAGGAAGGTAGCAGGACCTGACGGCATCAGCCCCAGGCTCCTTAAGTCCTGCGCAGATGAACTGTGTGGAGTTATGGAGCATGTCTTCAACATGAGCCTGAAGCTGAGGGTGGTACCACAGGTCTGAAAGACCTCCTGTCTGGAAGACCTCCTGTCTGGAAGACCTCCTGTCTGGTACCAGTGCCCAAGACACCGCGCGCCAAAGACCTCAACAGCTTCAGGCCGGTGGCTCTCACGTCCCATCTGATGAAGACACTGGAGCGGCTGGTCATGGACCACCTCCGCTCCACACTGAGCTCAGCCATGGACCCGCTGCAGTTTTGTATACCGGCCTGGCATCGGAGTGGAGGACCCCGTCATCTCCCTGCTGCACCGCTCTCTCTCTCTCACCTGGAAAAGCCTGGCAGCTCTGTGAGGATCCTGTTCTTCGATCTCTCCAGCGCCTTCAACACCATCCAGCCGCTGCTCCTGAGGGACAAGCTGGAGACGGCTGGTGTGGAGTATGACCTGGCAGAGTGGATCCTGGACTACCTCACAGACCGACCCCAGTTTGTGAGAGCACGGGACTGTGTGTCTGACACTCGGACCTGCAGTGTGGGGGCGCCCCAGGGCACTGTCCTCGCGCCCTTTCTCTTCACCCTCTACACTGCAGACTTTAGACACGACACGGACAGCTGTGTCCTGCAGAAGTTCTCTGACGACTCTGCCATCATCGGACTCATCACGGACGACGATGATGCGGAGTACAGAGGACTGGCGCAGGACTTTGTGGACTGGTGTCAGTGGAACCACCTCCTCATCAACGCGGGGAAGACCAAGGAGATGGTGGTGGACTTCCGCAGACGCCACCCCACTGCCCCCTTACCAGTGAACATCCAGGGAAGGGACATTGAGAGAGTGGACTCATACAAGTACCTGGGTGTTCATCTGAACCACAAACTGGACTGGACTCATAACACAGACGCACTGTACAGAAAGAGCCAGAGTCGCTCTACCTCCTGAGGAGACTCAGGTCTTTTGGAGTGACAGGGCCACTCCTGAAGATCTTCTACGACTCTGTGGTGGCATCAGCTCATGTACGGTGTGGCCATGGATGTATTATATTATCTGGATAGGGTACGCCCCCTCTGCCTCTGGCTCCAAATTGAGTAGTGGCCACTCCGTAGAATGCAGCCTTTTGGTTTGACCATTTCAAGAGTTCGGCCTCTAAAATGACCAAACATGCTAAATTGTTTTTAGTCCAAAAATAAAATAGAAGGAATTTCACTCTTTGACTGTTTCTAAAATACTTTAAAAATACATTTTTAACCTCCCGGTGAACGGTGTACGCGCACCGAGCGCGCACGTAACCTTCGTGAACGAGCCTCGGGAGAACATGTGACGGAAACTAAACACAAACAGAAAAAAGTGACGAGACCACGATACACTTAAGTTGTGTTTGTATGTCATTCCTCACGTTTCACACATCGTTCCATGTGAAGTGTAAAACAACAATTACACAGTTAACACAAGTTAACACGAGCTAACACAAGCTAACACTAGCTACACGTTTAGCTACACAAAGATGCATTGGAACAACACGTCGTGATGGCTCGTGCCTTCAGCAAATAAATAACTAATTATTTCTCCTACTAAATGTTCTAAGAGACAAAAGGTTAAGCACAGATCAAGGAAAACTAGAGAAAGAAGGGGAAATAAAGTGATGTTTGTATGATGTGCAATCAAAAACTACAAATAATTCAAATATAACCTGCTGAAATGGGTAATATCTTACATATACAAATGTAAAGGTGTTTAAAAGTGACAGTCCTGTACTTACAGGGGCTGAGACTACATTTGAGGTTTTATTACATATTTCATAATGACGTGTGCTGTGTTTAAACAAAGCACACGCTTGTTTTCTATAGGAATGTCATGGATTTACTTCCATGGAATATGTAGAGATTTAGCAAACATGTCACTTATGTTCTAACTTCTAAGGTTTAAACTTATGCATAAGTAAATGACTTTTGGTTCTAGCTTTGAAAATTAATGTGAAAAGAGGAACTTTTGTGTTACAGAGCGAAATGTAAATCTGTCAATAACATATTCCAGCTTTTCTCTGTTAAATGTGCATAATATATCAATGTTCTAATGAGTATCTTTCTCATCTTCAGTGCTGATCAGTAAGTTCAGTCTGTTTGTGCTGACCAGAGCTCTACAGGTCACTGCAGACCTAATCACTGCAGACACAGTCATCTCAAGTAAACTCCTGATGACTCCAAAGCCAAAAGGTATTTTAATATTAACTTGTGCCTCGACTAAAAGTAAACAGTGTAGAATCAGTACTTTGAATTTATAAAATGTCTGTTTTGTTATGACCAAAAAAACTAAATGATAATTGTTCTACAAAAGAGCCACTGCTGTGTCACATGTGTCTGTGAAGCAACTTCAGGACAAACATGTGAAGTGTATGTTCTATGACTTGTATAAATCTAAAACATATGAAGTGTATGTTCTATGACTTGTATAAATCTAAAACATATGAAGTGTATGTTCTATGACTTGTATAAATCTAATACATATGAAGTGTATGTTCTATGACTTGTATAAATCTAAAACATATGAAGTGTATGTTCTATGACTTGTATAATCTAAAGCTGTGACATGTTCTGTTTGTCCCTCAGTCAAACGATGGAGCTGAACGGAGGAGTTTACCGAAGTCCTTTTCACCAGAAGACTGCGTAGCCATGGAAACAAAGTCTTGTTAAATACTGAGATATTCAGTATTTAACGCAATAATGTCACATTCATGTGCATATAACTGATGTAAAAAGAGTGTTTATTTTACCAGTATTATTAGTATTATTTGGTCTTACGCTGTTTTTATTTTATCTTTATCTTTATTTTCCCCCTCCATTCCTTATTAAGAAATGAGAGGTTCTGTCTATAGGAGTTTTTGTTTATAAGAGTTCTTCTATTAAGATTGATCTATTAAGTGTGTTTTTTAAACTTCCTATAAGTTTTCTGTCCTTTTCCTCTGTATCTACTGTGTTGCAACAACGAAATTTCCCCATGTGTGGACAATAAAGGAATATCTTATCTTATTCAGTATGTTCTATTTGACTTATACAGTTTTTTTTTTCATTGTTACAATTTTTATGTTGCACTGAATCACCAAAGCAAGTTCCACTGTTTGTGAATTCTGTTCTTTGACAATGGCAATACATTTTCTGATTCGATTAATGATGATGATAATAATAGAACAGTACAGACTCCAAAACTCCTTAATAAGGGACTCCCACATTGTAGCTTTAAAACTCATTGGAGCTTTAAAACTGTGGTTAAAATCAATTTATCATTTGTAGCTATAAACAGATTTACATTTATTGAACAAGTTCATTCATGTTCATTATTCTTATTAAATACATTAATAAACAAATGTGTTTTGTATTTATTAAAGATAGACATGACACAAAAACGACACAAAAGGAAAAAGTGAATATAATTAAATACTGCTTAACTCAATTATGTAACAGAATCGATGATTATATTTTATATTTCTTCTCATTTGATTAAAAAAAGCATATTGGCCAAATTATGTTATGTAAATAAATAACTGAAACGTTAATAACAAAATAAATACCCAAACCAAAAACCACAGAAAATGAAGAGGACGTTATTCCACCTCTAAATGTAATTTATTGTCATTAAACCAGACTTTTTATCTTAACACTTCTTTATAATTCTCTTAAATATCAGAGCTTTACAACATGATACATGTATATTTATAGATGGATATAACAATCCATCATTATACGTTACGTAAACACACTATTTCAAGCTGAATTATTCCAAAAGTCCGTGTTGACTGTTCTCAGTCTTTCACGCTGCTGTAACGTGCGCGCTCCCGACGCCAAAACCTTATGGCGATGACGTCACAAAAGTGGGTGTAAATGAGACAGTATTCAGGAAGTAATGCGGAACTAAAACACTTTTATGGAACCATGCGCCAATGAGCAGCTCCATAGGTTTCAATGGCGGCCATCTTGGCTTCCGGGGGCTTGGGTGTGGCCTGCTGGAGCAGCAGCATCACAGAGAGGGAGAGGAGACTGGACAAAGTCATCAAGAAGTCCAGCTCCGTCCTGGGCTGCACTCTGGACTCGTGCAGGAGGTGGGGGACAGAAGGGTCCTGGCTAAATTCACATCTATGCTGGACCATGAGTGCCACCCCCTGCAGGACACTCTCTCCGCTCTGGAGAGCAGCTTCAGTGAGAGACTGATCCACCCTCGATGTGCGAAGGAGAGATTTTGCAGGTCTTTCCTTCCTGCTGCTGTCAGACTTTATAACAAACACTGTAAGTCCTGAACACTCGCAATACTGACCTAACCATATGCAATTCCGTCATATTCATGTGCAATTACTGTGCAATTCATGTGCAATTACTGTCGTGACACATATTCATGTGCAATTACTGTCGTGATCACATGCAATGGTATTTGTTAATTTATTTATTTTTATCTTTATTATTTTTCCCCTCCATCACTTGTTGGGAAATGGGAGGTTTTGTCTATAAGAGTTTCTGTTTATAAGAGATCTTCTATTGAGAGTGTTTTTCAAACTTCCTATAAGTTATCTGTTCTTTTCCTCTGTATCTACCTGCGTTGCAACAATGAAATTTCCCCATGTGTGGACAATAAAGGATTATCTTATATATAACTTCTAACTTTACCTCTACAAGACGTATAGACATTTTATTTTAGTTTGTCCCATATTTAGCATACCGTACTATGTCCACTTTAATTAGTAATACTAGCCAATGTTTTACCTGATGTATAAAAATGTATATATATATATTTTTGTAATACTGTCATTACATACATTTTGCATAACATACCCATAAATACTTACACACACAGTCTGAGAGAAAGTCAATAACTTTCTGCTCTTCTAAAGTTCACTAACTGAAGTCGGATTTGTGGTGAAATAAAACTATTATTTCCTTGTCAAACCGTTGAAGCCCATCATCACTGGTGCAGTTAGTGAAATGTTTATTACGTGGTTGTTAGCATGTATGCTAACATATCCGGGCTCATCCCTAACTCTAAAGAACAAATATTGAGTATTCTTTGTATTGTTGGCCTTTAAACATGCTCCTGAGTACCTTTACATTGGCATTGCATGTTTTTGAAAAAAATTAAATCAAAATTTTCCATTTCTCTGGTTTTACCCACGCGAAGAACTGAGCTTAGGGCTCCATCTACTGGCAGCAGAGGCCATTACGTATTCGAGAAAGAAATAATATTGGCTTGTTTCCGCCTTGCTATTGAACAGTTGTAATGGTCGTAATCTGATGGCAGAAAGGCATTCAGAACAAGCCGATTTAGATCTTGGAGCCATGTAACAGATCAAGAAAACATTACACATGGGAGAAATTCAGAACTGAGTGTTTTTAACGCTCGGAGGGGAGATGATTTTCCAACGAAGATTCATGAAGCTAAACGCAACTCCAGCTATGTTCTTGATGATGGAACAATGTCAATGTATGGATCCTTTAAGTCAGGGGTCCCCATTATTGGAAATAATCTCTCAGTGACAGCATCTTCTCCGACGTAACTTTGGCCTGTCCCTCATGACACGCTAATAAGCTTGTCTGTGGATATATCATGAAAAGCCTTATAGGAAATTGCCAATGAAATCCATTAAATATAATGGCAAGTATATTATATCTGCTCTTGTCCTGCATGATAACATAACTGATATGTGCATTATACATGATACGTCATCGCAGACGCGTCGCATCAAACACGCTGCTCAAAAGTAGACCCAAAAGCTCGCGAAAATGAGTAAAAAACAAGTCTTAGAGAGCATTTTTGCAAAGGGGAAAAGGCCAAGTGAGGAGAAGACGAGGAGCCAGCGAGGATTTTGGACACATCACCTGGGCCAGAATTCTGCAACTGCTACGCGATCACCTGTTTTTACTTTTACTTTAGAGTTTGAGCGTTACTTTTCGTGCCGTGACGGCAACAAGACAAAACTATGGCGCAGACTGGATTTAAACACACTGCGGGGGTCATTGTCTCCCATCACTCCTAGATGGGACCATCTCATTGCACAGAAACACGTGTAGGGCCCCCACTGATTCAGTGGTGTGGTGAGTTGTAATTTTTATGCGCTTATTTTTGCCATATTTATCTGATGAGCTTCCACCAGTCAGAAGAACAGTGAGGACACGTGTAACTGTACGTTATGTTACTCCAATTCGGATCTTTTGGTATGGCACACTTATTAATGTACAAACGTGTCTTTTCTGAGCTGAATCGAACGGAAGCTTAAGCCCCGCCCACTTTCGCTCAAGTTAACCTGACCACGACACCGGTCCGTGAAAATAAAACCTACATTATTCCGGTCTGTGGTGCAAAAAGGTTGGGGACCCCTGCTTTAAGTAGTAAAAGTATATTTTCCTTTATGGGTCATATTGTCCTCACCTGGCATGTAGACCAGTGCCAGCGTCACCAGAGCCACAGCGGGCAGGGCCTTGTTGACCGTGACCATGGGAAGGTGGTGCAGGTTGTTCTCAGCCTGGTCCAGGTAGGGCAGCAGGACATGTCTGAGGACGCTGTAGAGGTAAAAGAAGAGGAAGAGCAGAGTGGTGACGAGCAGTGGGCCCCTCCAGCTCGGAAACAGCAGCAGCGGTGCCTCCTCCACGGCCCGCGACGCACTCAGCCCACCCACATCCACTGCACCGAAGCCCAGCCGCCGAGCCAGGGAGAGGACGGAGAGCTTAGAGGAGGGGCAGTCACCGCACACCAGCACCTGCACGACACACCCACACTTTAGACAGTGTTTTATTTGCTTTTATATGAGCATTATTAACTGCATCACATCATTAGATCACACATAAATGATGGCCCTCCACTGTGTAAATCCTCCTCTTTTCCTCCTCCTCTGACCCCCTCATATGTTAGACATAGCTCCAAATGACACATTTTCCTCTGATAAATCCATGGGAAGCCGAGCTGACACTGTTGTAGCTGTGCACAAGGGTTGAGTTTTCAGATTTTTGAAAATGATCCAAGTTCTGTCGCTCCCATTACGCACACAAAGCGCTGTGTGTAGGGCGTCAAGGGCATCAGGGGCTCCGAGGGGCATCAAGTGCTCCGAGGGGCATCAGCGGGGTCCGAGGGGCATCAGCGGGGTCCGAGGGGCATCAGCGGGGTGCGAGAGGGATCAGCGGGGTCCGAGGGCATCTGGTGCATCAGCCCGACCAGGAGGTTTGGACTGAATGGTATGGGTTATTAAGCAGCAGCCACACTATTCCTTTTACAACTAAACGCAGAGCATATATAGTAGGCCAACTTTGTCTTTAGTTGTTTATCATTTAAACTAACTCCAGGGCTCGAGTGACATGGCCACTCTCTCCAAAGTGAGTTGGAGATGCACATGTGCAGATCCACTGCACAAGCCACAGCTTAAACAGGGAGCGGTTTAAATTCCACATACATATTCTTTGATCCACAAAGAGAAAATTTGCCTCATATTCAATTGGAAACAGTGAAAAAGAACAAATGAAACAGGACGTGCGATGAATCCAGCTGGTGCGCAAAGCCAAAGTGTTTTTATAAATGCAACAGAAAGCATCAATAGTTTGCAGCCTGTAGGGTTTAAAGAGCCTCGATCTGTTCCGCAGAAGAGCAGGAGAAGGGTTCTTATGACGCTGGAGCAGGGGCGGAGCAAATTATAAGGATTTGCAAAATATTTACTTAGGAAAGAAGCCTTCAAACTGCTAGTGAGTTGTTGTATCTCACCTGCCTGCTGCTGTCGTAGGACCCGGTCAGCAGAGTCCAGGCGGAGACCACATTGAAGCCCTTGACCACGGAGGAGCTGGGGAACATTTGGGCCAGTGTCTGGGCGTTGGACGGACCCTCGTGCTTCAGGGCGGAAGCGTTACTCACATCCACCAGGGTTTTCCCCGACAGCAGCGGCCTGAGAGCCAGCAGAGCGGAGTAGTGCTCTGGGTAAACCGCCATGAACACCAGGCTCCCTCCAGCCTCGGACAGAGCTGGGAACACAGGGGGGAGAGTCAGGCCTCAGCTCCACCTCCAGCTTTGCAATTAAACTGTCCTCCTCCATAAAGTTACACACTGTGACTTTAAACTGACCACAAACTCATGTACAGCCCCATCTGTCTGTAAGAGCCAGTGCAGTCGTGTTTTGTGCAGAACCAAACCTGAATATCGGCCTGAGCTTGAGAATTATGGCTGATATTAAGGCCATTCATGTTTAAACATTCTTAACAGTAATGTAGTATATGATGACAACATTAAGATCAAAAATACTGAGCCTAAAATTGTCCAAATAGAACATAGAAGTGCCATACTGCTATATAGTGGTGAGTAGTTTTCGTGGCTAATCTGGAGACACGTACCATATTTGGAAATTCGAGTACACATTTCATGGCAACCACAGAGCCAATCAGGGGCAAGGTTGTTGAAAGTACACGCCCCATTTCGCTTAGCTACGAGCCGTGCTAAAACCTGTTGCTAACACGAGCTGGAGGAAAAGAAGGCACCTGATTGGTCAGTCATTATAGTTCATCTCTGGATTTCCAAGGGCAATAGTGAAATAAACACACCCAGGATCATTCAGCACATTTTAAAACATTATAGGCCAGAAGGACTCATGTGACAGGCGGCTGGTGTCTTAGCTCCGTCCACTTCTACAGTGTTTGGTTTAGAGGCCTACCCTCCAGAGCCTCCCTCTGAGTCTTCAGCTCCACTCCTCCTGGGAACAGCCCGGGAGAGAGTCTGCCAGGGTCCCTGCTGCCCACCACCACTCTGCAGCCACAGCACAGGAGCCGTGTGGACAGGGACCGCGAGAAGTCCCCTGAACCCAGGATACACACCACGGGGTCGCCCATGCTCAGGGGCAGGGGCTCCGCGAGCTCCCGGGGGTCCAGCAGGGGAGAGGACATGTCCGACTGCGCCATGCTCACCTGAGAGAGACAAGAAAACAAGTGATCCATCAGAATTGTATTTGTTTTGGTAAATTAATAATACATTTTTAAATACATTAACCCGATAAAAGGTTCAAATATAGTGACTGAAGTCTTCTAGACAGAGAATATGAAAATATATGTATAATTGATGAAAATCTGAAATGGTTTATTCTTTTTGGACATACATTTTTTTGGATAAGATAATCTTGCCGTCTTTGTTATAAAAGGACTGTAGAGAAGCGCTTTTGGTTTGGTTCTCTGTGATTGGAGGACTGCTTTCCAGCTCTGTTCCTGGTTGGCTGCTGCTGTCTGGTCTCTGATTGGTGGGGCATCTTCACAACTGGGCCACACCTTTTTAGTGTTTGCACATGATGGGGGCCTTTGTGGCCAGCATGCTCTTGTGTGTTTTGAGGTTGTTGACTTGTTCTTTTCTCTTTTTCTTTGTTACTTGATTTTGTTTGCAAGCCCGTGTGACTCATGTTTTTTTTTTAAACCCTTTTGTGCCAGTATAGTATATAATATACTTTTGTGCCTATTCTGTTAATTTACCTTTAAATTCCTGTTCATTAAATTACAACTTTATTTGACCATCTCAACACCTTGGTTTTTGTTCTTCCAGACCCTGACAGAGCTGGGTCGTATCAGGGAGTGTGGTTTTGGTTTAGTCCAGGTTTAGTCCCAATTTAGTCCCAGTTTGGTTGTGGTGAAGTGTGACTCTGTAGTCTAGATAACAATTACAATGCTCAAAATATAATCCTTTTTAGTCAACTTGTCCCAATTAGTCTAATAATAGTTGCAGCCCTACTGCTATTTAACACGAAAGCTAAATTCTGATGTCTGTTCTCTGCTCCAAACAACACACAGTTCTGCTGACAGAGGATTGACCCAAGCTGACCATTATTATAAGTATTAGTAATATTAGTATAAGTCATTACACAGTTATTAGCAAAATGTTCATACAATTTCCAGCGTTTGTTGTTGTGATAATTTGTTTATCTATTTTGGACCTGACAGTGAATCAAACTGGCAACCAGCTGGTTCCTGAACCTTTCCTTATTCTATTGTATTGCTCTATAAAGCCGCTACACTCTGACAAACTCCACACTGTGCAAGTTGGTCTTTTTTTTGCTGAAAGTGGGATGAAAGCACTTCCTTCCAAACGAGACAACAATACCATAGCGACAGCGAGGGCCCTGGAGACTAATTTTGTTTTTGAGACAAATGTAAATCCCAATTTGATTGAGGACATTAAAATGAATTCCACACATTCATAATACAATGTCACCACAGAAACAAAGGGGCACTCACTCGAATGGTTGATAGGACTGTCTTTAGCTTTGATTACAGCAGTGACATTTGAATAAGCTTCTGCAATATTAAAAGTGTTATTTCCATCCAGTGTGGGATTATATTTCACCAGTTGATCTTGTGTTGATGATGGAGAGAGTGACCACTGCACAAAGCCTTCTCCAGCTCGTCCCAAACACTCTCACTGGGGTTCAGATCTTTTCTCTTTGCTCGATGCCAATGATTTGACTCTTCTCAAACACACTGACAGCTTTTCCATGACCACAGGTTTTGTCTTTCCACATACCAAGTGTATTTGCTAAGTCATATTATGTATGAGATCAATGTTAGTACACCTGACGTAACAAGTTTAAAGGTCAAGTCTACTCAGAACGTATTGGAAGTGCCAAATGTAATATCATCCATCCATCCATCCATTTTCTACCGCTTGTTCCCTTTTGGGGTCGCGGGTGACTGGAGCCTATCCCAGTGACTTCGGGCCTTAGGCGGGGTACACCCTGGACAGTGGCCAACTTGTCGCAGGGCCAACACAGAGACATATAACAGCAAAAAAAAAATCACATAAAAATAATAATGTTCAGTATTAATCAAGTATCGTAGTTTAATTCTGCACTGGGGTGAAGTTAGGCTTGCCCGTGGTAAAACACCATTTTATAACACATTTTGGCGTTTTAGAAAAAAATTAATAAATAAGACAGAAAGACACATACTCACGAACAAAAAAGACGCGATTGTGGTGAAAAAGCGCAGAAAAACGCGCAGAAACTTGGAGACACGTGGAAGCTGTTTTGGTCCGCGCCGGGTCCGCGCAGACGACGCACAGACCCACAGTTATGCCACCCGGAAGACGCAGACGCTCTTCCTGCTGCTGCTGCTTTCAAAGACAGACCATAAATAAGACATTATAAAATCAATTTTCGAATAGGCTTAAACTCGATGTTTTAAAACTGTTTTGTGTTTTTGTGTTAACTAATCGCATTTTATGCTGCTTTATTTGTTATGAATTGCATTAAATATTTTAAAATGTAAGTTGTAATATTTAGTCATAACGTTCTTTTCTGACTCCACATTATGCAAGTTGCTCTTTTTTTGCTGTAAGTAAAAGTACTTAAATTGCGATTATTAGTGATTATGAACTCGGGAAATAATATTAAATGAAAAATATGAATAGTTATAGTTATAAAAGCTATAGCAATAATTTTGAACATCCATGACAATAATAGACCGAACAAAAATAGCGGTATTTCCTATTCCGGGCAGCTCGTGAAGGCTTCACAGCTGACAGTGAGAGATAAACAGCAGCGAGTGTGATAAAGACTATTTTGAGCTTTAATCGCGTTTAGAAACTTCAGTGAAATAATCGTACTGTACACAGCTAATGGGTGACTCATGGTGACAGGAAAATATTTACGAAATCCAGAAGAAAACATCTGTACATTGTATTACTGTGTCCTCACCACTAAGTGTCACTCTTCCACAGTTTAAAGGTAGTTTAAAGTGTAAATGTTTCGCTTGTCAATATAAACTATAACATTTGATTACATTTATTTGCACCGATGTTGGGGTAACGAGTGAGCTGACTTAAATATTAGAGTTAGGATTACATTACAGTTTTTAGTCTATTTTTGACTGAAGACTACACAATAAACTACTCAAATAAATGATATTAATTAAACCTGTTTTGTCACCTTCATTTGTTACAAGAGTCTATTCGAATTTAATAGTGGGAGGACTCCCGGGTCCGTCACGGGTATTTTGTGTCCATGGCTCCAGCCTGAAAAGTCTGGGAAACTAACCAATGATCAAGGACTGGACTGACATAGTAATGGACATCAGACAAATGGAAAAAATTACATTCTGATTCTCATTTGCTCTCTGCATTGTGTTTTGTGTTTTTTTTAATTTATTTTTATTAATATGAATTAATCCAAGAGAGCGTAAAATTCAGCACCATGGACAGCGAAGAAGTAAAACACATTTTACACTTTGACACATGGATCACAGCAACAAAGTCCTGGTCTAAATTTCCAGACCGAGAGGATTCTTGTGCCTGTTGGTGCGTCTCTTACCAACACAACCTTAAAGTTTGAAAACACAAACTATGTGAAGAGCATGAACAACCGAAACAATAATTTTAAGTCCCAAAACACATAAAATATATACATTTTCACTGACAGAAGCTCATGTATTTCTTACTTTTTTCACAATAAAACATATTTTTAATGTCACCTCTCCACAGATCTGACCTGTAACGTACTGGCATCAACTGCTTGTAAGAGGTACAGGGTTAATGCCATACTACAGGACATTCCAGGCAGTGATACCATGGAGACAAGCAAGCGGCAGATCTTCCGATATTAAAAGACAAAAGAGAATGAATTTGGGCAAATATCTAATCCTGATTTTCTTGACAAGCATTTTTATAATTTCTGTTACCAATTTTAAATGCGCAATCCAACTTTTCAATCCAACTTTTCAATCCAACTTTTCAATCCAACTTTTCAATCCAACTGTATTTGTAGGGCATTTTAGAAAAAACAAAGTCGACCTAAGTGCTGAACAAAAATGAGCAAAAGATAATGTAAAATAACAGAACCATAAACACATAAAAATGAAACATTTCAAACTGTGTTAAAAAGCCAGATAGAAAGGCTGTTACTTTCAAATTTAACAGGACAATCCCATTTTTTTTTTAAAAGCATTAACTGGAATTAACTCTTTACGTTTTTTTCCCTCTCTCGGAACGTTGAACCTCCCCTGCGACCTTTACCTCTCCCAAAGTCAGCGCCCTCTCCTAGTGTGGCCCATTGTTCACTGCTTCAGTTGTTGGTACATGATAGATGGAGCCTCCTCAGCGGTGTGTGCGGAGTGAGCCATCAGCAGCAGCAGATAAATGCAGTGTCGCGGTCGTGGATGTGCGTAGGCCTACGGGATGCAAATGAGTACAGGGCCCAGCTGCCGTCTCCTTCTCCGCCCTTCAAACGCATTCTCAGGTCACTCGCACAAACTCACACTTTTCACAAACTGTAATCTGTTCTGCAAGTTATAAAGCACAGGAGGTTATTTGAGATACCTTATCATCAAATGTAGAAAAGAAAATTTATATTAAAAAAACATTGTAGACACTAAACATGAAGACTTTTTCGATAGTACTCACTAGTTCCCATCTGAACTGCTGCATGGGTGACCTTGCTGAGAGTCAGGCCTCACCCTCAGCAAGAGTACCCGTAGGAGCAGTGACATGTTCGGAGCTGGAGGAGCAGGAGCACACTGACACCATCAAAAACATCTGCGGGGCCCACACTGACCAACGCTGACCACTTGCACTGAGTGAATGCACTGAGTGCATTCAAAACACAGAAGATCAATATAATAGATCAAGATATGATCAAGATATGTGTTATGTCAAATACTGATCAGTAATAATAGGGTCTAGCTATACAGACCCTTTAAAACTTAGGAAACAAACGTTATAAATTCTAGGATGGAAGAAACTGGAGGCAAAAGTGAAGTGGAGCATAAAGTGATTTCTATGGAGAAACTGAGACTAAACTCAGAACTATCACAAAATATGAAAAATCAAGTAAAACCACTCAGATACATGTGAGTAATGTCACAGCCCAATTTAAACACATTTTATATTGAGGTACACATTAATACATTATTTATTAGGAGATTCTGAGAGAACATTTTGATGACTTTTAAAAATACTGACTAGCATTTTGGACCTAAGCTCTTCGCTCTCAAAATGCTGGCCTTCTGGTTGTCCCAAGAGTCTCTAAAAGCACAGTAGGAGGTAGAGCGTTTAGCTCCCAAGCTCCTGTGTTGTGGAATCAGCTCCTGTCCATGTTAAAGAGGCCGACACAGTTTCTTCATTTAAGACCAGGCTTAAAACGTTCCTCTTTGAAATCACTCTGTCTGTCCGTCTGAGGGAGTCGGATCCCTCCTTCACTGTGGAACTCCTTAAGGTTTCTACTTATTTCCCGAAGAGGTTTTGTAGTATTTCCTGGCTGAGAAGGAGGGTCTAAGGACAGGGGACCCTGGGACATTGCCAAGTCCCTATGAACATTGTTTAATCAGTTTTTCACTGTCACCCTCCGACTGCTCCAACTGCTGTTGTGATTTTGGGCGTTACAAAAATAAATTTAGTTAAATTGAATTGAGTTTTTAATTTTATCTAAAGATATATTATTTACTCTACCACAAATTATACTTTTTTATCAAGCTCTAATAGATTTTTAGGTCAATGTTTTTCCATCCTGTTTAATTTCAGTTCAGCATTCAGTACCATCATCCCATCTAATCAACCCCTGACTCGTCAACTAATTTATGCTCTTCCTAAGACACAGGCTGCAGCATTAGGTTAGGTTAAGCATCATTTGTTCCACCACTATTACAATTAAAGGTGGAATTGACGATTTTTTGGCGACAAATCTGAGTCTCATTTCCTCGTGGCGTGGACTGCCGATTAGTCCTGCCACGTAGCAATCATAGGATGCACCTACTGCTCACCCGCAGCCTCGTTCTGGCTCGTCCCCAAGAGAGCAGCACGTTTCCCTGTGTCTTAGCGCATTGATCTATCATAATATAGTTCCCTCAGTGTACAGGACAAAATTAAGACGGAGAAAGACAGTTCGAGCTGGTTCAGAAGAGACGAAAATCTACGGAGACGAGAGATGCGATGCGATCCGTCGCGCTAATAAACAACCGCACGTGTGGCAGCGAGGCTTTTTTCTGCTTCCGCACGAGGTGAGTGCACATGCGCACTTCCACTTGAATTCTCAAATCCTCCATTACGCCTTTAACACAGGGGTGTGTTCTTAGCCCCTTCCTGTACTCTCGCAAACTAGTCTCAATCATTAAGTTTCCAGATAACATAATTGTGATCCATGAGGACGATAAGGCTGCCTATCAAGAGGAGACTCAGCTCCAGACGGCATGATGTACAGATAACCTGCACCTGACAACTAATAAGACCAAGGAACACATTGTGGCCATGTAGGTGATCGTGGAGAAAGTGCCAAGGTTTAAATTGGGCCTGGACCACCAACACCTCCAGTCAAGGCCCACTAGCGCCTAGTCTTTTTGAGGACCCTGAAAAATAACCACCTGTCCTCTGCAAGCAATAGAGATGTCTGACAAACTGTATTACAACCTGGTTTGGGAACTGACAGTAAGAATGCCTGTTTGCAGATAAATTGCAAGTGTGAAACAGCTTTCCAAACAGTCTCCACCCCTTCTTCTCTTTACCTTTGAACTTAAATTGTAAGCCGTAAGTGATCAAGGGGCCCCAAGCAATTGCCTGTCCTGTTGGGTAACTATGCCTCTGAATATAAGACAGATATGTCATAGGGTGGAGCCTTCCAGGCAAAACAATAACATCACAAGCGTTACACCTTTAACTAAAATATGATGATTTAATCTAAATCAAAGACGGGGTGTTTATGAGCTGAGCAGCTGCATGGTGACAGCTGCAATGAGCCCACATCACTTTCATTAACACCTTCACACATGGGCCGCCCAAATGAGACACCTGTGTCCAACTCCCCGAGAGGACACCAGCAAGACAGAAAGACACATGTCCAACTGTGTCCAACTGTGAGAGCATCACTAACGTACAGATTCTACTCTCTTTTTATTTCAATCAAAGGTCCTATATATTCTAACATTATTCATGCTTAAAATATGTCACATTTTCTAAGTACTTGCCGTAGAATAATTAGAAACAACTGTGTATATAAAATATCTCAATGGGTCTTTTTATCATACAAGTTGTACAGAAAAGGCCAGGAGAGGACGCTGCCTGCACCTCTGACACACCAATAAAGACATGCTGAAGTGGAGCCTTTCTTGATTTCTAGATGATTATCTTTCAAAACTTGTCTCCATCAGCAAAGTTATAGACAGTGCTGCACCTTTAACAAAACACGTACAGATGAAACAACAACTGTGGGGATGTTTGTGATGAGGAAACCACATGTCAACGTGGTTAAATGCTCAAAAAATAGACATAGAATAGGGGATAAAACAACTGACCTTCAACAATTTTAGAATAATAAGACACAGCAAGATTTGGGTGTACGTACTTGCAGCTGTTCAGGAGCATGAGTGAGTGCGCCTGCAGCTAGACACTGTTGGTCCCGAGGAGAGGAGCTGACATTTAAACAAGAGGTGAGAGAAGAGGCACTTCTGTAACATTTAGTTTGCACCAGGGGCCATGTTAAGCTCTGGGAGGGCCAACACCAACACCTCACTGTCGCTGTGCCCTCCAGCTAGACACCAGTAGACAACAGGGGAATGGGTCAAGCACTGGCACCTTACCAAACTGCTAACATTGTTCACTTTGAGTTTGGCGTCCACCAGAGCAGTGTACCCAGACTTCTTGTGGGGCTTTCACACGTCCCCACTCATTTCAGTCTTATTTTAACAGCAGTAACCACTTATAATATGATTTGACCTATGAGGGATGTGTGATTTTGACAACAACAAAAAATATCTTGATAACAATATTCAGATGATGTTATGGCAAGCTGTCGGAAATGTGCCGTAACAGACAAATATTATTCAATATTTGTATATTTATTGACTTTAAACCATGCTCTTGAGTAGATTTACATTAGCATCTTATGTTTTAGAACAAAAAAAAGAATGACTTCATTCTGTTTTTTTCCCATGCGAAAACTGACCTTTGGACATTTACTGGCTGCAAAGAGAAAAACATTGGGGGGAGAAAAACCGCTAGCTTTCTGCCGACATGCTAATACAGCCACACAGTTGTAATGATTGTGATTTGAAGCAGAACTGCTCAGAATGAGTCTGGTGATGATTTATGGACTTAAAATGGGTGCAGAAGGTCTGAGAGCCTGGTCAAAGGTAAAATATGACATCAGGGAAATTCAAAACGCTTGGAGTGGAGAGGGAGTGAATGAAGCTAAATACAACTCCAGGTATATTTTTGATGAGGGAACAATGATAGAACATGATTAAAAGCTCAAAAAAGTTATTTTTGCATAATATGTGTCTGTGTTTATATATTATACGGCGTTAGCCTTCAAACATCACAAACTAGGAAAAACCAGGGCTGTTTTTACGACTGACAATTATTCTAACACAGAGCCTCAATAGAAAACATTACTGCTTTTAACTTAGATTATTGATTTAAGAATTATTTTTAAAAAGTTAGCATATATCCTAACAACCACAGACATGTTCTTATATCTAACAAAATTAACCAAATATAGTGGGCCACAACAATTTGACAAATATTTTGTGTTACTTGAGTTATTTCTTTTTAGTGAGAGTTATTTCTTTCTTGGATTACTTTGTATTTCTATGCGAGTGAGAGTGTTTTTAAGTATACACTTAACCACCTCTGCACATAAACAACAACAAGACCAGTAAAGCATGATGGGTTGGAAGAGCCGCTCATATTTTAACACAATGATATTCTGTTATTGAACTTCTTAATCTCTTAGTCATATTTATTCATAACAGTTGCCATGTCATTGAACCTTCAGGGCTGAGCTGTCAATCAATCCACACAATCCATCTTTTGTAATAGACAAAAAACAAATAGACCCATTTGTTGGCCGAGCCCCCAGCTGTCTCCTAGAGAAGTGTAGTCCGCTGGCAGAGGGAGTATGGATACGGCGGAGGGTGACGTTGATGCGATGTGACGTGTGGTGGCGGTTTAGTCCCGAGGCCGAGGAAGCAGGTTCTGTGGGAAACGGCACAGATCTGATGAGGGGCAGGCTCAGGGGTAACACGAAAACAACACAGACAAGGCACGTGGACATATCATCTACTGCAACCTTAATTTTACACTTCCATTGGAGTCACTGGACTCAGTTATTGCTTTTAAGGGTCAGCTTAAAACCTTTTTATTTATTAAGCCTTTTAATTGCATTTGTTTTAGCGGCTGATTTTACTGTATATTGTTGTATATGTATTGCTCACTGTAAATTTGTTGTGTTTTTATCGTTTTATTCTGTGTTTTGTGAAGCACTTTGTGACTTCTGTCTGTGAAAGGTGCTATACAAATAAAATTTACTTACTTACTTCCATTGCTCTGTTTGAAGGACAGCGGAGGGTAGGATCTGTTTTCACACAGACTTCAAGCTTAACGGGCACATATTATGCCAAATCGAGCTTTTAACTATATTGTAACATTATTCACTCATCTAAAACATAGCTGGAGTTAAGCTTCGTTCATGCTTGTTTCATTCATTCTGTTTTCGAGGTTTTCTTGCACAAATCCTCAGAAAACACATCACAAGTTTGAGACCTGGAGGTGGGAAGGACACATAAAACAAAGCTGAACGTGGAGTGTGGCATATGTGATATCCCCTCAGCCACAGAGCAACATCATGAGCTGTTTTTAGGACCATAAATAATCACCAGATGTTTTCGGAGCATTTCTACTCACAAATCACATTCATTACTAGCGTGTAATGGCAGGTTGCTAATGGCTTGCTTTTGTTTATTCCCCCATGGGAATTCCCTCTGCTGCCAGTGAGGGATCACCTGATTATAGGAAGTCATATAATATTTCAAGTTGTAATACATGAGATGCCAAAGCAGAGGTACAAGAGCACATTTTAACAAATACGAACAAAGCACGGGTGCACGGTGGCAAAGGCGGTTAGCGCTCTTGCCTCCCAAGAAGGAGATCATGTGTTCGATTCTCGGACCAGACCAACATCACATGATCTCTCTGGGTGGAGTC
The DNA here is from genome assembly GCF_026437365.1 of Eucyclogobius newberryi. Taxonomy (NCBI): domain Eukaryota; kingdom Metazoa; phylum Chordata; class Actinopteri; order Gobiiformes; family Gobiidae; genus Eucyclogobius; species Eucyclogobius newberryi. Next base: position 8,380,251 of record NW_027315768.1, on the reverse strand, counting down.
TGCATGTTCTCCCCGTGTTACCGTGGGTTCTCTCCGGGTTCTCCGGCTCCTCCCACCGTCCAAAGACATGCATGTGTTAGGTAAGATTGATGACTCTAAATTGGCCCTAGTGAATGAATGTGAGAGTGAAGTGTCTGTAATGTCTATGTCTCTGTGTTGGCCCTGCGACAAGTTGGCCACTGTCCAGGGTGTACCCCGCCTAAGGCCCGAAGTCACTGGGATAGGCTCCTGTCACCCGCGACCCCAAAAGGGAACAAGCGGTAGAAAATGGATGGATGGATGGATGGATGGACGAACAAAGCAGAATAAGTGTCCTTTTCATTCTGTGGACAAAGATTTCTGAGTGAATGGCTTTTGCGTCTTGAGTTCTGACACTCATTTTCACTTTTATACTTTTAGCTCATGTACCATTGTAACAACATCCTAGTTTTGTATGTCTGATCTGTGTGGTGTCTTCCTCATATTTACAGTGCTTGTTACAACTGCCCTGGGACATGATGGAGGTCAGCTGAGACAGTGTGCGACTTTACTGACAACACTATATGTATACGAAGTCAATGAGCCCATTTATTATTTTGTCATTTATTCAATTAAGAAAATGCGCAATGAGCCAAATTAAACTGAGATGAAGGTAATATATTCCGGTGCCCAAGGTCTCCAACTCATACTCGACAACACTGTTTTTGAGACGCATTTTGCCAAATCAACTTTTAAGGGCTTTCAACTATGTAATCATAGTTTTCCCTTCTTCTTTGGCCAGTAAATGTTGTATTTAGAGTGATTCATGCATGTTTGAATCATCTTTATTCCCCTGCTCTCTAGACACCATTGCTCCAACTATCCAAGTTTTCATCAATCCCAATATTCTGTACTTGGTGCTCAGTTTTTCTTTTTTTCTTAAACCCTGACTGTATCAGAAAGGGGCAGGCGCAAATCTGTGTTTTTAACAAGTAGTCAGTGGATTTGTTTCATTCTTAAGTCATGAAGTTATTAAGTAATAGTAGTGCTGTATTTAACAATTGGTTTGCTTTTCTGAGGTAGCACTATGTCAACCATGTCTGAGCTAAATTATGCAGTCATAATTTGAACACGAGTGATCGGTTGTTGTTTTCTTCCAATATATTTAGTGCCTGTGTATTAGGCACTGGTAAAAATATAACACTGAAAACACAAAAGACCAAGGGCCTAATCAAGAGAGCTCCAAATTCCACTTGAACGATTACGTATGCACAAAAGCCAAATTTTATGTACGTGAAAAAATATATATTATTGTTATTTATATATTCCCTGCGATGAGCTGGCCCCTGTCCAGGGTGTACCCCGCATAAGGCCCAAAGTCACTGACTGGAACCTATCCTAACGGGAACAAGCGGTAAAAAATGAATGAATGAACAATATTTAAGATTTAATTTCACTTGCAATCTTCACATCACTTCTCCTCCTCCTCCTCCTCCTCCTCCTCCTCCTCCTCCTCCTCCTCCTCCTCCTCCTCCTCCTCCTCCTCCTCCTCCTCCTCCTTCTTCTTCTTCTTCTTCTTCTTCTTCTTCTTCTTCTTCTTCTTCTTCTTCTTCTTCTTCTTCTTCTTCTTCTTCTTCTTCTTCTTCTTCTTCTTCTTCTTCTTCTTCTTCTTCTTCTTCTTCTTCTTCTTCTTCTTCTTCTTCTTCTTCTTCTTCTTCTTCTTCTTCTCCTCCTCCTCCTCCGCAGGGAAACAGTCACATCGATGACCTGTGGAGAAATGGTCTGAATAGAGAACTGGTCTTTACTCCGTATGGACGGTTCTTCATCTACCTCTAATGGACACAAAGTCATCCTTTCAGTAGTTGACCACTTTAGCAAAATGGCTCAATTCATACCACTGGCAAAATTTCCATCTGCCAAGGAGACAGAAGAGCTCATGTTGCGGCATGTTTTTCGGCTGCACGGTCTTCCCACCGACATTGTCTCAGATTGGAGAATACATTTTCTGGCGTGAGTTCTGTTCTCTTTTAGGGGCCACCGTTAGTCTGTCATCCAATGTGTTAATAGGTACCAGCCTCCCATGTTTCAATCCCAAAGAGAAGGGGACGTCCCTTGAGACAGGGTTCTGTCACAGTTCTACCTTTTTCCCTTTTGTTTATCCTCGGTCCAGTTTTATTTTCAGCCCGATCCGGTCCATCTTTAGCTACTTCTCTTGTTTTCCTGCTCTCCACAGCTGCTCTCATTCCCTTATCATCCCAGGGTAACCTATACATGTACCCTCTGTTCATTTAGTCATTGCTACATTGTTGACTAGTCAAGAGAGACACATTTATATCTGATCTTCTGCCTTTGTATTTGAAATCTGATTCAGAGTTTGTTTCCCCGTCTGATTTTCTGTTTAGATATTTTCCCATTTTTGGATGATATTTAGTTTGTGTCAATAAAGAAGTATTCACTTGCGATATTTACCTGCCTTCTTTGTCATTTTTGAGGCTTTCCTGTTTAAAGGACACTTTCTGTTTAACTTAACAAGGATTTACGTTTGGCTCATTCTTTGTGCTGCATTTGAGCTCAGGTTGACTGACAGCGACCCAAAAATGAGTTTGATACCCCTGCTTCAGAAACAAACACAAGAACATCTATAGTGAGTTGCCTCTTCACAGATCTGTAAATTGGCCTGGTTCTGCCATCAGGTTGTTTCCATAGCAATGGATTAAAACAACTTTCATCAAAAAGTATTCACAGAATAATGGTTCAATTCAGTTTCTTATTTAGCCCTGAATCTGTTTACTAAGTTAGATTCAATACCAATATATTTTCTGGGGTAATATCTTGTGCGAAAAGTTCTCGAATCAATCATCTGTTGTTTCGTGCAGCCTCCTCAATCATCTCTCCTTCCAAAACCACAGAAGTTGTTTTAAGTCAGCTGTAAAAGTCTGCTTGTGACGCCTGTTGTGCGTAGGCTCATTTGTCTCGTATCAAACGTGGTGTATGAGGGCTCCTGCTGGGCCGGGGCTGCTGGGGGAGAGAAGGGGAGGAAGTGAAGGATGCTGGGATTCATTTACACCCATCAGGGAGTGGCTGGGCGCAGAGGGGGAACTGAGAGGGGGAGAAGAGGATTTCCTGGTCCCTACAATGGAGAGGAGAGCTGTGGATTGGCACGAAGCACCAGTAAAAGTAAATGAACAGTCGTGTGACCCAATCTGAACCAGGTTTCACTTCTTTGATTTATTCATTTGTACATAAATCACTTCAGAACATGAAATAACAAAATTCTACAATCCCTATAGAGAATGGTGGTTCTCAAACTTGTTTCTGGCGACTCACTTTTTCTATTGGTCTCAGTTAGTCTGTGTCCACGCTGCTGCGGTTCAGTGCGTGCATTAACAGTTTTGAGAATAACTCAATGTTTTATGTGTTCGTGGCACCTACAGCTTGAACAAAGGTTGAATTTTGTGGTGATTTTCTTCCAATTTTCAAATTATGAGCTTTTTCTTGGTTGAAAATCCTTTGGTTTAAAAAAAAAGAAAAGCGTTTTAATCTTTAGTTTCGGCTTACTCTGCTCAGCTCTTGCAGCTCGCGCCGCCCTTGTCTCAAAATGTTGACCATGTTTCATGGCTTGAGTTATGCAGATGACAGCATGACATTTGACATAATGACATTTTCTTCTGTAAGAGCTCCAAACACACAGAAATCTGCGAGCCTCTCCAAGTGAAATTTTAACAGCATCCAAATCTAGAACGTGAACATGACCTACAGATAAAAGTAGAACACTGGAAATATCTCGATCCCTCTAACCATAACTACGATGTCAGATGGTGTAGACAGAATGATGTCATACATGTTTTCTTCATGAGGCAGAAGCAGCAGAGGTCTCTGTCTCTGAACACTGTGGAACACACAGGATAATACTCGACTGGAGTCTAAAACACATCTGTAAAAGCTTTTGGTGCTACTTCAGTGTGTGAGTGTGTGCAGACGTCAGCCTAATCACAAGTGTTTCACCTAACCATAAGGTCAGAGGTCACATTCAAACAGGTGTTTTCAGCAGAACAGCTCTGTTATGGATTTAATAATACAGAAGTTATAATATTTGTGAGATCATCTGTGTCTCCAGCTGCGAGCCTCTCTCTCTCTTCTCCAGCTGCGAGCCTCTCCCTCTCTCCCTCCCTCTCTCCCTCCCTCTCTCTCTCTCTCTCTCTCTCTCCCTCTCTCCTCTCTCTCTCTCTCTCTCTCTCTCTCTCTCTCTCTCTCTCTCTCTCTCTCACACACATTGGATAAAACCCAGGGCGCCACAGCTCGTGCCATTCACGCGCTCCATCCTCTGCCCTCTGCTCCTGGTCCCGGTCCAGATCCAGTCCGGTCTGGTCCCTCAGGTCTGGTCCGTCAGGTCCGGTGTTCTCGCCACCATTGGGTCTCCACGCCAGGCGGACTTGCTGTGTGTGTTCGGGTCCCGGTCCCGGTCCGTGCAGAGGAAGCGGCTCGTGGTAGCGGCGGTGTGCGTCGTCATGGTGCTCGCGCTGCTTATCGCCATCCCGCTACTCGTGCAGACGTCGCGTGCGGACGCGCACTATGAGATGATGGGCACGTGCCGCATGATCTGTGACCCGTACAGTCCCAGACCCAGTGCCACCGCTCTGGAGGCGCACGAGTTTAGCGCGCTCCCGAGCCCCGCGGCCGCGCACGCACCCAGAGGAGAGCCCGGACGTCCCGGTAAACCCGGACCACGTGGACACCCTGGAGAGCCGGGCCCACCGGGCCCCAGGGGCCCCCCGGGCATCGCGGGACGCACTAGCTCCAGCGCAGACGCGGCTCTGACCAATCACAGCGGGAACCATGTGGACACGGGCGCCATCGGTGCCGCGAGGATCGCGTTTTACGTGGGACTGAAGAACCCGCACGAAGGCTACGAGGTGCTGCGCTTTGATGACGTGGTCACGAACCTGGGAAACCACTATGACGCCAGCACCGGCAAGTTCACGTGCCAAGTGTCCGGGATTTACTACTTCACCTACCACGTCCTGATGCGCGGAGGTGACGGCACGAGCATGTGGGCGGACCTCTGCAAGAACGGACAGGTACGTGACCCTTGACGCACGGGGCTGTGACCATATGTGCCGCGGGACAGGCCCGTGCGTAATGGAGCAATTACGCACCAACAGTGCCGCGCAGCGCGCAGCGCAGAGCGCCCAGATGACGCACAGAACAGAGTGATTTGTGCTCAAAGTTAGACATCTCAGTTCACATACAATGATAGAAGACACATGTCAAATCATATCGGAACCATTTAGTGTATAATATGTAATTCTTAAATCCTTTGGGGAGCTGCTATAATCAAAAAGTAAAAAAAAAAATGCTAACAAATACAAACAAAGCCTCAGAATAATCTGCAAAGTAGAAATGGAAACCCGTTATTATGCTCACATAAAATGAATATTGACCTATTCTTTTGGGTGTAAATATTTGTAGTTTAGGTCAAATTCATTTTAACAGCTCACATTTTTCAAAGATTACACATCTTTGAAAACAAACTCCTGACAGTGAGACAAATCTAATCGAAATCCTTCATCTAATGTCTGCCTCCTGAACACTCGCTCATGTCTCCCATTTACAAAGCTCTGATTCCCCCATATAAAAACAGATAGTTTGATGTTATTTCAGAGTTGGAGAAGCTGTTACTTCTGCAAAACTTTGGGGAATTGTTTGGCTGTTATCTATTTAGGATTCTTAAAAAAAAAAAATGCAGATTTTTGCTGTGTTACAATCACAATCTTGTATGAGTGACTTCGAGCGTCAAACATATGGAGTTGTCTTAGTTGACCAAATTAATTATATTATTGAAATTTAAGAATTTATATGGAATAACAGCAAAAGGAGAAGATGTGGAGTCAGTTAGCTGAGGATTTTGGAATAAACCATGATTTTAATTAATATATAAATACACGGTTTACCAGTATTTTTCTGTATCAATAGTTGTAGCTGTGGAGTTTGGGTTATACATGGAGATACACATCCCCTTTTAAGCGGAGGACACAGTACACAACCTTCAGACTCGTAATGTGGACTGGACCGCAAAGTGGTTCTGGGGAAAGACGCAACTAGCACCAGTCGCAGTCATTCAAACTTGTTTAAATTAGGGCTGCCGCTAACGAGCCGCTAATTGATTATTTGAGCGATTATTCTATCGATTAATCTTTTAGTTGTTTAGAATGCAAAAGTCACGTGATGAAAAGATTTTTACTCAATTTGACAAAGATGAAGCTGAGGTGAGTCTGTTTGAGGATCTGGTGGAGCACATTTATGGACAGAAGAGTGTTTTCATCAAATACGCAGAATTTACACATTTTTCACATAATTTTCATGGATTTATACTACTTTTCTCAGCTCGTGGCACGTTTTGGAACCTAGACAAGTTCACAATTATTTGATTACTCAATTAGTTGATGGTTGTTTCAATAATCGATTAGTTGCAATTACTCAATTCACTTGTTGCTGCCCTAGTTTGAAATACCAGGCATTTAGACTGAAGCACATCGGCCAATGACAAGGAGCGGAGGACACACTGCAAACAGCATCTGGAGGATAACCTTCTATTATCATGTGTACAGAAAGAACAATGCACAGAAAATGGAAACAGCAATGGCGTGTGCTTAATATTCCTGCCTAAACATCAGATTAATAATATAAAAAGGGCATTGATTTGCTAATAAACAAACTGAACCATTTCACTCCCGGCGTGGCTCATCCTCCCTCTCTTTTCTCGTGTGGCGTGGCTCACTTCTGCCTCATAAACGATCCAAATGGTACAGGTTTTCCTGTTAAAATCCACAGAAAACATGTCTAACTTCTTCAAAAATGTCTTAGGACGATTACAGCCCTAGTGGATTCTGCATGTTGACCCTCTAAAGGCTGATAAAAATGGCTTTATTAATTATTGTTGGCGCCATTTTAATGTGTTTGCATAATTTTCCGAAAAACGACTACAAGTCTAATGAATCAGTCAGTTTCGGCCTGAAGAAAAGAAACAGGAAGAAGATTCGTCTTACATTTTTTTACATTTAGAAACGCAAGTGCAACATTTGAAATCCTAATTTCACAAACTCCTTTTAACTCCATATACAGTTGTGATGTTGATGAATGCAGTCAGGGAAACGAATGTCTTCTGGAAAAGTTCTTTGTTTGGATCTCCACAAAACAAAAAAATAACATATTCATTCAGACATGATATTGAGATCTCTGCAGAGGACAATAGTGTATCCCAAAATATATAATTGCAAACGTTGTGAGTTTGCTTCGTTGTTCAGACCGTTTAGAATGACTGTTATGCATTATGACGGCTACATTTCACTGAGAGGTTTAGAGAGGTTTGTAATCAACTTGTATGAAGCTTTTATGTGTTATTCATCATTAGTTCACTCAAATGATTAATTTCTGCTTGTTTGAGTAATACTGTATTGTCCTGCAACTGAAAATGGCTGTTTTCACCTACCCCCGCCCACTTCCCTGTACTTAGTTGTGATTATTTGAAAATATTAAGACTCTGAGTGACACATGTAGAGTTCTAAAATGTCTCGTTGCGACTTTTTAAAACTAAAAACACGTACAATGTGTTCTGCACTTTTGAACAGGAAGTCAATGGATCTTTTTCTATTGTTACACCATTCTAGAACAAAATTTACAATGTAACTTGTGATGGACTAAATGTAAAATTATGTAGTTATGAAAAAAAAAAAATCAAATCACAATGCTACACGTCTCCTTTAAAATCAACGGGGAAGTGAAGTGGGCATACCATAATAATTGTTTCGATATCACCAGTGCAATATCTTATTCTCTTATACACTTAATACAATTGCCACCTGTTTTATGTGCGTGATTGTTTTCTTTTCTGTTGCGTGATTTAAAAAATATTACTTTTTGCCTATCCAGCTGCATCAGGCTTTCCTAAACTTAATAAAATTCATGTACCTAGCGCTGCAACAATAGATCTACTAAAGCTAGCGGCACAGTAAAGGATCTTTCACCTGATTTTAGCCCTTTACGTACATGTATGTCCTGACAGAAAAGCTCAGTAAAGCTCAAAATATCAGCGTGTTAAGAGCTTATATCTTGCCGATATGTCCTCATCGCTGCTCCTTTTACGGCAGACAGACTCTCGATTGCAAATATAAAATACAGAAAGAAGTACCATGGACTTGATTGAAAAGAGCAGAAGAAGTCGCAGGCAGCACCCAGAGATCACCCGTGTGTGCTGTTTGTAAAAGGCTTACGAGTTTAGAAGCGATTATCTGTCGTGGCACTCCTCATGTCTGCGGAGTCAGTGTGATTCTGTTTCTATTGTTTGCAGGGTACAGGTCCAAAACATGAAATCTTAAGGTTCCATGGTGGTGAAAGGCTGCATCCTGCACACTTTTCGATCACACTTCACTTCAAATCAACAAGTGTGTCATGTCTTTAAATCGTAGCTGTGCAGACCTATTCAACTTACGGCCTGTGGGCTAAATCTGGCTCTCTAAACAACCTAATCCGGCCCAAAAAAAAAAAAAAAGCATAATCTCTTGTGTACTAGTTTAGATCTGGTTTTATTCTGGGTTGGTACTAGTTTTGTTCATGTCCAGTTTGGTACATTGTCTTGCTTCAGACCTGGTTTAGACCTGGTTTGATTCAGGTTTGGTCCTGGTTTGGATCTGGTTCATTTCTAGGTCAATACTAGGACTGGTCTGTTCCTGGTTTAGTCCTTGCTTAATTCTGCTGGTTTAATTCTGGTTCTGTCCTGGCTTGATTTAGCTTTAGACCTGGTTTGATCTCTCTGGCTTTAGACCTAGTTTAATTCTGCATTAGCCCTAGTTCAGACCCGAGTGGTACTGGTTCTAGGCCTGGTTTGATTCTGGTTCAGTTCTGGATTGCCAATTTCGCAGGGCAGTGTTTGTTAGGCCTTTTGTGTATTATTTTTCTACACAAATCAAAAATAGGGTTAGTTTTTTGTGTAGCTCTACTTTATGTGTACAACCGGCTTTATCCTGACTCGTCGACAATAAAAGATAATCATAATCGTATTTTGGACTACACAGACTCTGAAACACATATGAAATGACCCTTTTCATTGCAATAAAAGCAGCATTGCATCAATTAAAAACTTTTGTAAATATCCTCTATCTAGAAGCCATCAGTCATCACATTTAATTTTTTTTTGATAACAATATATATAAAAAGATTAAACGAGACGACTAATTGAAGAAACTATCATTGACATAACTACAACTGAAAGAACCGTTAGTTGCAGCCCTTATGCACGGTGCAGCCAAACATTCAGCTAGATGTTCCAAATCCTGTTTCAGATCTGGAGAAACCGCTCTGCTCCTGACGGGTTTTCAAACGCAGAGGACACTAAATGACCTTCTTCCTACTCTCTTTTGGTCCCAGGTGCGTGCCAGTGCCATAGCCCAAGACGCGGACCAGAACTACGACTACGCCAGTAACAGCGTGGTCCTCCACCTGGACTCTGGCGACGAGATCTACATCAAACTGGACGGAGGCAAGGCCCACGGCGGCAACAACAACAAGTACAGCACCTTCTCCGGCTTCCTGCTCTACCCGGACTAAACATCTACGCAGAAGACCACCTGATGATACATGTTCAAGTCCCTCCTCTCGGAATTGACCCATTCAGTGTCCTCTAAAGACTGAAAAGACAGGGAACCGTTCATCCATGACTGCGTGAAAAGAGAGTTTGTCGGTTCGTTCTTCCAAGCTACAGTCGTGACAGTTTCTGGCTCCAGACCGCTGACTTTGATGAGCTTTTAGAAGTGTTTTACTCTTCTAGAATATATTCAGAATTGTGTTTTGTTTCATTTGTGCAAGTTGGAGTGATAAGATGACGGAAACGAGCATGGATTTGGCCAACATGACCTAGGGCCAAGCCATACGGTGATAAAAAATAATAATTGGAAATCAATTCGTGATTAACTGCAATTTTGGCTGTTTTGTCGTATCGTCATTCACTATTTCTCAAACATAGACGCTTAAATCCATTCATTTATTCAATAGGTTGCTGTCATTTTCCTGAATTTGTTTATATCATAAGTTCAGATGGAGGACAGGGGCCTACAACTATGGGAGATTTTGAAAGAAATATCCAAAACATAAATCCATAAATGTTGATCCGTGTCATCATTTGTCTGGGATTTGTCCTATTAATCTCATGTCTTAAAAGTTGAATTATTGCACCACTTTCTGAGACTTTTTGTTTATTTGTGCTGAGAGATAAGACGTTGAACTTTGTGCCAGTTTTTGTTTCATGTAGATAGGCCCAACAATTATAAATATGAACCATAAATCAGGTCAACAAATCTGCAAACTGAGAATCCTGACCTGTTTCAGCTCAGCTTAAACCATGTGTTCTAGAATATTGTGATGTCACGTGAACACTACCTATCTATGGGTTTCGGTCACGTGACGTATTTGTTGAAGACGTGACACGTGCTGTTGCCTCTCCGCTGTTAGATAGTCATGAAAAAAAATGGAAAATGAAAAGTGATACTTCAAGAAGACAGAAGTTCTGGGCTTTAATCCTTATCTACAGCGGAGAGTCACTGACACTTAAAAGCAGTGACAACTTTACCACAACAAACGTTTGCAGACATTTCCATCTGCTCTTCCTCATCCACAAGCCCTCTGCACCGGACGAGTCTTCAAAGCTTTAAAGAGCACGGACTTTGTGTCTGATCCTAAAATATAACGCCCGGACAGATGGGAATTAGGTTCGTTAGAATTGTCTGCAAGTAGGCTAATGTTTATTAGCATAGCCACACAATAATAAACTAGCATTAGCTGCTGCTAACAACCTGAAACAAACAGCTCAGCCTCAGTCTACAGTGATTTCTGTAAGTCCACTGGTCCCTCCTGACCACAGTCATACAATTTCTGGACAAACGAGGAATCCTTTATTTTGAGTCGTTTTGTACACAGAGCAACATGCAACTTTTGCCCTCAAGATGGCGGTAACACCTCATGTGTGACGTCACTTCTGCCCCATGAATTGTGTCTTCTGTAAGGCTCTGAGCTCTGAGAGACCAATTTAACCAATCTCAGTGAAGAAAAAACGAATTGTGCTAAAACAAAAATCTGGATCTAGCTCAGAGAAATTCCATGATATTGATTGTTTACTATGTTGCCAGCCCGAACATGAACCGTGAGATGATTAGAGCAGTTGAAGCTGTCAATGTTTTTTAATGCCCAGAGAACTCAGAGTGTGAAAAACAACCAAACTGTCTTTGCCCCAAGACTCTTGTCCCAGTCTACATGATGCTAAAAGAATTATGTGCGAGCCGGAGCTGAGGGACGTTTAGCGTTAGCATAGCACTAAAACCTTGCTTTGCTTGCTAATAAAAACAGCTAATATACTGTAAATACAGTATAAGCACACTTTAGGTAGACATAGATAAGCAATATCTCATTTATACTTTTGCATTTGTTTTTCAGACATAAACACATTGAAACCCCAGTAGTTTTTACTTTCACTTTAATGTAGCGGACCGAATAAAACCACATGTGCTAGTCCACAGTGGGCGGAGCGTTGTTTGTCTTCTGTGCTGATCTTAAACGATGGAGTAATAGTTTAGTGTCTGTTTCTTACCTGGTGCAGTGATCATCAAGTTTGCCAGTGAGTGTGTTTACATCTGTTCAGGAGACTTCACTAAACGGGTTCTGAAACATGCTTGAATGAATCCAAGTACAAATACCATAATCTCGTCTGTTTGGGAATCATTAAAGGTCATTCAAAGCCCAACAAAAGTCAGTTTGAGGGGTAAGAATGGTTGTCTTGGATCACACTTCTCCAATTCTTTATGAAGCGTGAGTCTGGTCACCACCTCGAGGAGCTCATCATCATTTAGAACAAAACCAAACTTCTCTCACCTCAGATTAAAAGGCATGTATCTGTTTTTTTTGCATGTAATATGTAAAATATGATTTAACTCTGCACATTTACAACAGTCATTTTAACATCTAAAACCGAGGAGCTCAAGCAGAAGTGTTTACGTGGCGCTCCTGGGTCAGGCTGCATGTGTGAACGGGGCTTCTGTTTTACCTAAGGAAGTCTAGTGTTCAATATGTTTATGGGTTTCATTTTTATTCTCTATGTTAAGTCTCAAAGATTTAATGGAACTAAACAAACTGTGGCACCTGTGGTTGTAAGAATCTGACATGGATTCTACACAGCTTCCAGTAATTGTCCGTAGTTTGACCGTTTTCCCTCCTCAGAGTGACTGGTGTGAGTGATGTGACTGTATTATTTGAGCGCTGAGAGTGGGGTGATGTGGAAACAGGTTTACCATTTTACTTGAATGAAAAGACCCTCTGGACCTCTGCCTTGTTTGTTAAATTTGTCTCTGAAAACGTATTTACTGTAAATCTGCATATTTTCGGGGCTGAAAACCAAACCGACATAAGTGACATTTTTGCTGTATTTGGCCAAATTTCAAAACTGTAGCTTGTAGGACAAAGTCATGGTATTTGTATTATCTTTATTTGTACGTGTTTGCAGTAATGTTCTTCTGCTCATTTGGTTCTCAGCCCTGGTTTTATAAATAATAATCTGTCTGGTTCAAAATAGTTCCATATGTATTCAGTAAGCCATGAATAAATAATTATGTTTTATAGAAAAACTGCAATTTGAATAACTTTGTTACCAACACGTGACACAGCGACCACTGAACAATAGGCTCTTATAGAGTCCACATCTCAGTGGGACTTTCCTGGTTTAAAAAAGGTTTATAAATAAGGAGACTTTCCTGGTGGGTGGGATTGGCCTCATGCTTGTCTTGCTTTTGTTTTGTTACTGTACTTACTATGTACACAAAATTGACATATGTAGTGCAGAAAATGAAGAGTGCAGTTGGTGATTAAATTATGGTTAAAGTGACGGCAGAGGGAAAGAAACTGTTCTTGTGGCGGAAGGTTCTGGTCCGAATGGACCGTAGCCTCCTGCCTGAGGGGAGTGGCCTCCTGCCTGAGAGGAGTGGCCTCCTGCCTGAGGGGAGTGGCTCAAATAGTCCATGTCCAGGGTGAGAACGGTCGGCTGTGATCCGACCTGCACGACCCAGAGCCCTGTAGACGTACAGATCCTGCAGAGATGGAAGTCTGCAGCCGATCACCTTCTCAACAGAGTGCACAATGCGCTGTAGTCTCTGTTTGTCCCTGGCTGTGGCTCCAGCGTACCACACGGTGATGCAGGAGGTGAGGATGGACTCAATCATGGCTGTGTAGAACTAATTAAGTCCAGTGATCCGGGGCTTCTTGGGCACAGGGACAATGATGGACGACTTGAAGCAGACTTGGACATGGCATAACTCCAGGGATGTGTTAAAAATGTTAATACCTTAACCCTAACTCCTAAGACCTTAAATTCTAGAGGACAGGTTCACTTGTTTTACTGATTATGACTTAGTTTTCATATTATCAGTTTTCATATATATATTCATTTTCAACATCAGTCGAGTTGCAGATTATGAGGAAAGTTTGAAAGAGAAAAGTTTTAAATTACAGGAAGTAGACCCAAGTTTTAAAATGCCATCAATATTCAATGCACCATTGAAAACAAAGATTACAAAGAGACAAATTAAACAGAAGTGAGACACATTTATGACAGTTGTTTAGTAAAATCTGAAATATATGTTCACTACATTTGAGTGAAATGTGTAGTCTAATCTGTCATATGCACAAATCACACATCCCTTCATAACAGTCAGGTGTTCCCTCTTCAGGATTTGGTCTTAGCACTCATACATCAAATGGCAGCAGAAGGAAATTACCATGGGCAAATACACAAAATCAATAGCTCGCGCCAACATGCTAATGTAAGCACACAGGTGAAATGGATGTCATTTGAGTCAGAAATGTGCAGAACGATGCTGGTGATAAAAACTGAACAAGAGATGATTTTTTGAGAGGCTCAGCGAAAGAGCAGAGAAGACGAGTTTGTACATTCATGAAAGGAGCATGAATGAAGCTAAATACAACTCCAGACATACACTTGTCTAATTGCCTGACCCGCCAGCCCCGCCCACATTCTGTTCGAATGCGTAAGGGTCTGGAATCGGAGTCAGAGCCAATGAAATGGTCGGTAATCCATTTACCTATCCAATCCCAGTCGGAGGTTTTAACGTGTCACGGAAGTAGCGCTTTCCACCCCCGTTCCAAAACATTCAAAATGGCGGACCCGGCTCGTGACCGAGTGTTTACTTCTGCTCTTGCTTCGGTTTGAACAATCAGGAAAGTCCGCTCTACTTGCCATGATGAACGTGCGTTAGATGTGGTTATACGAAGGGTGTCATCGCAATTCAGGAGACATTTTCTGCGTTCAGGGACGGATAACGCGGAACACGACTTGTTGACAAGGGCTACGTAATATCCGGTTAAGCGTGTCGCGTTTTTTGCGTCACTTCTGGGTTTATGTGATCGGTTCTGTCTCTGCTCTCTAAACTCCGCCCTAGAAATTGAAACGCAGCGGTCGAGCCCCAGACCCACACACAGGCAACTTTTCTAATGGACCGCCAAAATATCGTCAACGCCAAAACGATTCCAATATATTTTTGTCAATATTGCTCCCCTTTACTCTCTGCACACCTTTGGTCCAATCACAGCGATCCGCATAATGACACAGTGATGTAGAGGTTACACCGCTGACGCCAAAGGTGCTCAGAGATTGTCGGTGAGACAGATGGCCACTCTCAGGTCTCAGTGTGGACAGGAGCGAGGTATTTGTGTTTGACGAGCGCCGCGGTGACGTGTGTGTTTAATGAGACGGGCTCGGCGGGAGGCGAGAGGCAGCTGGAGCACGGGTCGCATCACAACACCAGGATTATGGGAGCAGAGGCGCACCGCTCACCTGCTCCGCTCCTGCCAAAGACAACAGGAGAGGACGGGCCCCGCAAACAGCAAGAGAACAATCGCTATTAAACGGTTTTGCATTGTCGGGAACATATGGAGGGTTATGGTGAGTAAAACTATATCCATGGGTTTCAGAATGATGAAAAATGAGGACACTAATTATAACAATTGAAAACATCTTTTGTGGCAAATTGGAAAAACAACGAGCAGTGCATTAAAGTTTATGTGCTGTAACGGCTCAAATCAAATAATACAAAATACACCAAATAAATAATAAATTGCTAAACCAAACTGTGTATCCAATTAAACTATCAACCCGAACAGTGGTATTACTTTTGTAAATCATAAATCAACGCTTGAGAGTGACTTTCTGCAAAACTTACTGGGATCGAAACCTCTTTTTAAAATAATGACCTGGGGCAAAGTGAAGAAGGACTCTAAACTATCATCATCATACTCATATGATACTATTTACAAATTTAAAACAGATATTTGAGAAAAAATACATACATTAAATACATAAATACATTTAAAAGACCAATTTTTAGTTTTTGTTTTTTTTAATTGCGAAAGCCCCTTAGTGAAACCAGCATAACCAGGATTTTTTGGAGAAACATAGAAAACTGACATCCAAGGACAACTGAAACGGAGCATTGCTACAGCAACACATGTTTCTGGTTTATTTTTAAGAACTTACTGTTCATGAAAACACAACATTTAACTGCTAATAAACCTGAGCAAACAGATGCAGAGAAACATCAAGGCTGACTTCAGAGTCATGGTAAATGTCATGAAACTTTCTTAGCAAACTCTATTTAACTTAAATGATGTTTGCAATAAGGATACAGCTGACTGAGCAGAACGTCATCATTTTAAAAGACAGAAACTAACGTTACGCTGGACAACAATGCACCCAAAAATATAGTGGGCCTCAACAGTTTGACAATTGCATTTTAGTTTTATTTCATCAAGCGCCACACATCCTATACATTAGTGAACTTTAGACATTCAAGCTGGAAGTTAGATATTGGCTTGCATTGCCATATGTACTGAAAATGTAAACAACAACCATTATTTGTAGAGCAAAATGCATACACAAGGGGCTTCACACAAGAGGAAAAAAATGCATTGAAATCACAAAGACATTACAGAAATCACAAAGAAAATCCTTTCAGTCATATGCACAGCTAAACAAAACAGTTTTTAGCTTAGATTTGAACATTGTCAGAGTAGAAGCCTGTCTCACATCTTCAGGAAGAATGTTCCAGATTTTTGCTGCATAAAACTGAAACGCAGATTCCCCATGTTTAGTCCTGACTCTGGCACCAGCAGGAGGCCGGTCCATGTTTAGTCCTGACTCTGGCACCAGCAGGAGGCCGGTCCATGTTTAGTCCTGACTCTGGCACCAGCAGGAGGCCGGTCCATGTTTAGTCCTGACTCTGGCACCAGCAGGAGGCCGGTCCATGTTTAGTCCTGACTCTGGCACCAGCAGGAGGCCGGTCCATGTTTAGTCCTGACTCTGGCACCAGCAGGAGGCTGCCCTGACTCTGGCACCAGCAGGAGGCAGGTCCATGTTTAGTCCTGACTCTGGCACCAGCAGGAGGCTGGTCCAGGTTTAGTCCTGACTCTGGCACCAGCAGGAGGCTGGTCCATGTTTAGTCCTGACTGTGGCACCAGCAGGAGGCTGGTCCAGGTTTAGTCCTGACTCTGGCACTAGCAGGAGGCCGGTCCCTGAGGTCCTCAGAGTCCGAGATGGTTCATATGGCACTAACATGTCCGAGATGTACTTTGGTGCTAGGCCATGGAGAGACTTGTACACAAGCAGAGCTGCTTTAAAGTCTATTCTCTGAGCCACAGGGGGCAGTGCAGAGACCTGAGAACAGGACTAATGTGATGGTACTTCCTGGTTCTAGTCAGGACCCGAGCAGCAGAGTTCTGGATGTACTGCAGCTGTTTTACAGCTCGTTTGGAGAGGCCAGTGAGCAGGCTGTTACAGTAGTCTAATCTACTGGAGACAAACGCATGGATAAGTCTCTCCAAGTCTGGTTTAGACACTATACTTTTGATTTTGGCAATGTTTTTTAGATGGTAAACATTTCTGTAAACATATTTTTGTAGATGGTCCTGTATTTACTCAGTACTGCGGCATCAAGACTGATCTTCTTTAGGAGAGGCTTTTGGACCGCAGTTTTCAAAGACATCGGGAATTGTGGTGTCTGTGGTGCTAAAAAACCTTTCAGCACAGACTTTAGAAATCTGGTGGGTAACACATGGAGGCTGCACGTAGATGAACTCAAACCCGTCCAGGAGATCATCACCAGTCAGTTACAGGTGGAAAGTGAGTTAGCTAGTTCAAGTCCAAGTTTAAATTCGAGTATAGATCCAATTTCAATGGGTTAGAGTTTGTGTGTGTCTATGAGTGCAAATTGTTTAGAGACCACTGGAAATCAAAGAGTTCCTGACCCAGTCTGTTCCATCAAAATAGCTAACATTTCTTTCGTCTACCTCCTCTAGTCCAGTGGCAATAACGTAACACTAAATCCTCTTCTTTTGGTGTCAATTCCTCAGCAATTGTCGTGCAGAAATCCAAGCGTTCAGTGACAGAGTCCATCAGGCTGACAGCGTACCACTCTCCTCGCTGTTGGATGGGAATCTACAGGTTTATGCTGGTTTATAGCCCGAGTCTGCACAGGTGTCAGTGCGCTCTAGGTGATTGACAGAGGAGGAGATTCGATAATAAAACAAGATGGTGGGTGTCAGGGCGAGGGAGCAGCCCGCTAACTGCGACTGACAATACTTAGAAAAGGCTATGGGGTTCAGGATGGTGAGGAAATACTATCTGGGCTGAAATTGCTGCATGGATAGAAGTTAAATTGTATAAAAGTGGTAATAATAGAAGAAAAAAATGTGTTATCTAAGTATATATATTATACATCTATAAAAGAGAGAAGTTGAAATGCATTTGATTGCTTCTCATTACAATATCTGAATTGGCCTTTATCCTGAGATTATGTGTAAAACACCTCCGTGGTGCCTCCATGGTAAAATGCTTTGAACAGAGCGCATTGAAATGAACATCTGTTTTACTAAAAGAGTCACTAATCAAATATGATGTCTTTCTACACAATAAAAAACCCTGGGAAAAAAAGCAGTTAGCACTAAGTTCAACCCGTAACGCCTGGTGTACACCTAATGCTCGACAGGCAGTGCAGATTCATGTGGCTTTGCACAAGAACACACGCTCTTGCGGATTCTTTTCACACCTTCAAGGTCAGTGTAACAAAGATTTTCAACACTTTAGCCAGGATCTTTGTGTTTTCAGCTGTTTTTGTTTTTCCATGTTCATTAAGCAGCAGCATCTTATGCACAAGCACCCCCTTTTGAAGTATTGCCTTTCGGCTTTGCCTTGGGCCGGTCCGGAGCTGGGACAGGGCCCACATGAACGTATTGCAGAAGATGGACTGTTGGAAAGAAAGGCCGCATGACGAGGCTGTTGAAGCGTGACGTGGGGACAGAGTGTTGTATCACACAATGTCACACATCCTGCCATCCTGGGTGGCTCTCTCATCCCAGGACCCGCCACCAGAGGCGGAGCCAGACATTCTAAACATTCAGGCCGATATTATGTGGTTTTAGTGCTCTCAAAACTGTATTTTCTGTACATAGAGTAACCCCCCAAAGGCAAAGAGAGACCATGGCCTTTTTGCCTTCTGAGAGAGCTCCTCCCTCCAAAAACGTTGAACAGAACAGCTGAGGGGAGGGAGCATTTAGTCACATTTACCTTTTCAAGAAATTGTACATCTTAGTGTTCTAATTTAAAACAGTGACAAATCAACATGAGAAACACTTTGTTCCTGACTGGGGCTTGAACTCACAACCCTGAAGACCAGAATATCATGCTCTATCAAGTGAGCTAGCCAGATTTCAGTATTATTAACTTGAAATTTACTCATTTTTGGAGTTTGATGTAACGGTCTCTTAGGGATCATCTCAAAATGGGTTGAAGCTGAAAAGACTTAATTTTTTTCGTCTCTCTCTGGACCCCCTCCCCCCCAAAACACTTAAAAATAAATAAATTCTGGCTTCACATAAAATTTGACGCGTTGATAAAACGATAGTAGCTTGATAGACCCTGCTCACCTCTAGTGAACATCCTTTGGTAAGTTTATATTTAGAAATTATGAACTCTCCAAATAATGTCACCTGTCGCGCATGTTTGTTTACTCAATCCACATGGTCCACGGGCCCTAGGGGCCCTACGGCACATCCCATTCAACCCAAACTGTGAGATGACCACATTGAGATAGTCTCAAGAGGATGAGAGAGTGAGAAACTAATGTTTCTTGTCAAAACCTGTAATTGTCAATTGCCTGAGTTTAGACCTAAACCTGCTGTCAGACTGACATCAGCAGTACACGTGCTTTCGTCTCAGTGAGAATCTCACATCTTCTGTGATTGGCTGAAACCTCATACGGGTTTATTTTGTTTCCTTCTTCCGGGCAGTGCGTAGCCACTTTACTAGAGCCAAATCTCGTGATCATTTGCTGCGCCGCGTCTTGCCGCAATAAAGCTTTTACAACTTTTCTGCACCAGCCGCGTTGGCGACGGCGACGGTTGCCCTGCTCCTGAGCTAGCCACGGCACGCCGTGCTCCCCCGTATACACCCGTCGTGCTCCTCCGCACGGGCCACGGTGCGCTGTGCTCCCGCGCCCACGCCCGAACCCGCGCACGCACTCGCCGCCTAATGTTGGCCTAATGCTCGTTGCTGAGTGCGTTTTTTAGCATTTCAAAACAATTACTGCCACAACGATGTATTGAAGCTTCAAAGCAACAAAAAGACGAAAAATATTAAGTCTTTTCAGCTTCAACCCATTTTGAGATGATCCCTTACTTTATAACTGATAAATGATTTGAACATTTGTGCTTTTTGCACTGCTCCTTCTGATATGATTTAGTTAATTTTTTGTAGAAAGTGAAAGTCAGTCTTACCTTTTGCAGACTCTTGCCTCAATGAGCTGTTTGTCCTGTGGTTTCTCTGCTTTAGCTTTGTAGATGAACAAAACCTCTGAGCCACTGCTACAACCACAATGAATTCATCGTTTGAATGACATTGTGCTGTTGTCTATTCAACGTTAGATCAACTTTGTTTTTCAGCACATGTTCGGAATGCCTATTTTTTCCAGTCGATCTGCTCTTATTTATGCCCTTCACTTTTTGCAAAACCTCAGTTAAATGATGTAGAAAAGGCCTTTTTGTCAACTCCATGGTCAGATTGCGAGGCAATCTGCTGTAAACACTTGCTACGCTCCCGCCCACTTTCTACATGTAGCCAATCATACACCAGTTCAACTAAAATAACCAATGAAACGGGTAAAGAGAACAAGCATCCAATCAGAGATGGGATCGGCGCAGAGGAGAGTGACCCTCCGCTCTGCACAACTGACACGTTTCACGTTTGAAAAATGTAATATGAAAAGAATGATATGAATAAAGTTAAGTCACAGCAGGATTTGAACCCAGGGCCCCTGCACCCTAACCCAATGTTCTACCTATTTACCGGCTTTTCCAAAAACGTCCGGGGCTCAAGCCCCAAAGCCACGCCCTTGCTCCGCCAATGTCCTCCACTGCTCGTTGGCCCCTCGTGGCAAACGACAGCGGCTCAGGACTAACGCCGGGTTTAAAAAAATATGAGGCAGGTTCAGCACACATTTAAAGCGGTTTAGTTATTTTGTTATAGACTGCCTGTTACACCAATTACAGTGCATATTTGTCAAATGCAGCACAGATTCAAGAGGATTCGTGCAAGAACTGACTTGAAAACCTCCCCAGACCGCTGTGGTCTGGAGGCGTCGATTCTCGCACCTCTCTTGCAGTGCAGCGAGGTCAGTGTAACGCACGCTTGAATCAGGTTTGAATCACTGCATAAAAGACTTCTTCAAGATGCAGGACCCGCTTCACAGACATTGTACACATGGGCTGCATTTTTTCTGTACATCCTAAGACACACCGACCAATACTTTAAAAAGCGCGACATGTGGACTACTTTACTTTGAATACTAAAAACTTTTCTCTCAAAAAGGCAAAAACTTTCCTGGATTTCCATCTCTTGTCTGTAGCGGAAGATCTCTGCGGGCCCTCCCCTGCATGGTCTCCTCTGCACGGCCCCTGGTCCTGTCTGCAGGAGGGGTCGCTGTGATGTAGAGCTGTGTAAATCTGCTGGCGCTGACATGAGCCCATCAGCCTCAGGGAAACAGATGAGACAATGGACACGAGGATCAGACTTAAACAGGCCCACGACCGCCGCTCTGAGGGACAACGCCACCGCATGTGTAACGTTAGAGAGCGTTAAGGCCAACATCCTCCCAATGTCTGAAATGAGGTGTTTAAATGTACACCATGTAACTTTTCTGTTTCCATGGTGACGTTGATTATATTGCACAGTGTGGACTTAAACTTGTCCGCTCGTTTATTCAAACGCAAGTTTTTTACTGCTAATAAATGCCTTGGAAAACATGCATTATTACCGTGAGATAGATACGTTTAATGCCATACTGTGAAACATTCCAGGCATAGCCTGGAATCCATTTTCATATTGAGTCAATTTTTTTCATTTTTTTCTAATGTCTATTATAAAGTCAGTCACGTCCTTGTTTGTTGATCCAGTTTGTGTCCTCCATTTCTTTGTGAGGGCTTTTGCCGCTACAGCCAGAAGAATGTTCTAGAAGTAACTGTTTATTGTTTCCATGGCAGGGGTTTTGAGGCCCAATAACATAGTTCTGTGGGATAAGATGAGATAACCTTTATTTGTCCCACAATGGGGAAATTCCAGTGTTGTAACACAGATTAGGTACAGATGTAAATCAAGTGATGGTGATGTCAAAAACTGCCAATTGCTTTGTTAATTTCAGTCCAGTATTTCAGTCCCACAACACGTGATAGTGGTTTGTCTCCTGCTTTGTCTCCAACAGTCTGCGTTTCCCTGTGAGCAAAAGGCACTTTGACATTGTGTTGTGAAAAAACGCACTACATTTCTCCGATAAAGTTCCCTCATGTGATTTTGTGGTTCTCCACTGAGATGTACATATTTTCCCACTCTTCATCCATCGAAAAAAAAGTGACCCGCTCTTTCCTATTTGTTTTTATTAGATATAGTGGAATAGTCGAGGTTAGTAATGAATTTATATAATTTAGATATATTCCTCTTGAATGTGCTGATTTATAGATGTCAGACAAACTGTGATTATGATAATTGCTTTGTTAGTTTACCACATATTTCAAAATCTTTCAAAAGTACAAAACTACATAAAAAGGGCAAATTTGCATCCAGGTTGGATTGTCTCCACAGCTTTATAAAAAGACGTCGTGTTCCATTTGTCCGTGGTCTTAAACCTGGGAATGAGCCACAGTGGCAGATAAATAATGTAGACAGCAGGGCTCTGGAGGGTCCAGAGGCAGAGGGGAGCCGCAGATAGTAGGTTTAAGAGGTCTATCTGAAGTGAATACTATTATGGATTCAAGTCTGACTCACTGCGACTGCCTCATCAGATCAGTGTGTGTTGTTCATGGATTTATGAGGTTTAGTATAAGGCATTTTTATTTGGGCAAAACCTGAGCTCTTTGCTGTTTGACTCGTCAATTTAGACTTCGAATGCACTAAACCAGGCCTAGAGGCCAAATCAGGTCCTCCAAGTGATTTAGAGCTTTTTACGATTGAATAAACACAATTTTGATGGGTTTGTTTTATTTAGCAAAACCCTACACACAATTAGCACAACCACAAACCCAATTATCAAAACACTTTAGCTCCTTTGCAAAATGAAACACTCTTGTAAAAACTCTACACTAATTGATCAAAACCATATTTTTTTACCATATGAAACACACACGTTGCATATGACTTAACTATGTTTGCACCAGTTACACACCAGTTACACACTGCTGTGGAAAACCTTAAACACTTTCGGCTAATCCTGCTTCTAAGTGCATAGAGTCGTATGGGTGAAGTATACCGTGAATTTGCAAAACATGGCTCTGATTGGCACAACTGGAAACACAATGTCTGCTCACACTTTTTGCAAAACAACACACACAGTGAACACTACACACACTTGTGTGCATCACTGTAGACACCACACAGGACGCAAGACTAATGCTGTTGACAACGTCATTTATTTTTTTCCATATACTCAAGCCAACATGGCGAAAAAGAAAAAAAATCCCAGTTTTCATGAACATTACATTTTATCCAGTACAAAAAAGAACCCTCCCAAACCCCTCCCCCCCTTCCTCCTGCTTGAAGTCTTCCTCTTCCTCTACCATTACCCCTACCTCGACCTCTGGCACGGCCTCTGCCTCCTTCTTCTCCTTCTCCTCTTCCTCCTTCTCATCCTCACTCCTCCTCTTCCTCTTCCTTCCATTTTGGTTCAGTTTGGTGAACTCACCTGCTACATTTTTATAGTGCTTAAACCTGATTGGTGTGTCTACAATTAAGTGTGAGTACAATTAAGACTGTGGGACATGTTCATGAGCAGGCAGGAGCAGGAAACAGAGTGCACCTGTAACACACAGACAGTCCTCCCCACTGCATGATGTAAATAAGCACAATTAGCATTGAGACAGCTCAGGCACGTGCTTGTGTTGGTGGTCAGTGTGTGGTGGTGGGTGCATGTGCGGTCGGTGCCAGTGAGTGTGGTCCCGGAGCCGTGCAGCTGAGCCCTGACCTCTTCCAGATCGCCCCAGGACCAGATTATATTTAACAGCCCCATATGAGAGTCAACAGCATTCTGTCATCCACCCACTTCAACTCTGCATAAACCTCCTCCGAGTGAGCCCCGGTGATGTAACAGTGTCCACCATCATTCTTCAAAGTCACAATACCACTGTGTCATGTGTCATGTGCTGAGGCAGAGTCAGGTCTTTAGAGTTTTACTAAAAGATGCAGTGAATGGTCAAAAAGAGACCAAGAGTCCAACATAGAAAGGTTTGAGGAGACAAAAAAACACAGCAGCACATGCACACAAAAGAAACACATCAAACTAGGAGGCAAAACTAAAGCATGTAAATATGTGAAAGGAGTGTAAAAAATACCACACAGCTCAAGAGGAGTGAAGGGGCTGAAGTGAGAAAGAAAGAGCAAAGTTACAATAAGATCACGTCAATGACAGAGAACAAACAAAAACTCCTAAATGAGGCACGGACCATGAAAATCAGAACACAACACGACTAACTCAGACCTTAAATGGACAGACACGGACCCAAATGGAAACGGCAAAAGGCCAACGGGGTCTGAAGAAACAAACAGATGTTAATTTGAGATATGATAAGGCTATTAAGACCTTCCTTCCCACTATTTCCTTTCAGGTGTTCCACTGATGCTGGCTGCAGACAAAGTAAAGCTGTCACATTCATGTACATATCAGAATATTAGGGACATTGACATTAATTTATTTTATGCCTTTTTAATGATTTTAAAGCACTGGTTAAGGACTATCCACAGTGCTGGTGCTTTTGTTTGACAGGATTTGCGTCATGTTTTTTGTTTAGCTTCAACTTTACACAGACTCGTTTGACTGCATCTTACACACACACACACACACACACACACAACCAGCTGACAAACTGGCACAATTCAAGTATTCGAGTCACACTTGAGTCTTAATAGAGGTTGTTGGCATTACAAAGGAAGCAGATTGTTTCTGTAGATCCCAGAATGTGGCCGCCGTTTGATCACTTTATTCTTCTCATGTCTTTGTGTTTGTATTTGGTACAATATAACTCCTGACGCTAGTGTTTCCTCATATTACATGCATACATATTACACAAAGACAACAGGGTGCACACAAGCAGAGAGAGCGTAGCCAGGTCATGACTCCTGCGTGTCAAGACCCCGGGACCCAAGCGTAGGGGGAGTGAGTGGGCCTATTCTGGATAAGGGTAAAGGGTAAAAAGACCCCGGCTATATCAATGTTTCACAGTCTGGCATTAACCTTCTCTAACATCAGGAGACAAGCAGATGGTGCCACCGGGTCAAGTCACAGATCTTATGTTTAATTTAATAAGCGCGGGTGCGTGAAAAATGACTTTCCATGTTAAATTTGTGATCTAATAAAAAGCGAAGTTTACACAGATCTCTGAACATGAGGCAGAAGACAATCTGAGCTCAGAGAGATGAGATTCTGAGTTTGAGGACGTTTGTGTTTTGTCTCTGTGTAAAGTTTTATGAATGAAAACATGTTTATTACCTACACTGAGAAGGTCTTTTTGAGCAATAAAAACAAATGTAACTGAAAAGATGGATTCCAGTCGTTAATGGTCACTTTAAGTCAACTTCAGTGCACTAAACTGTATGAGCAGCACGGAACAATCCTCAGATCAGTGTAGATGTTGGCATATCTCATCTTCACCTCATCATGGACGTGTTATAAGCCCGGCTCGGAGGACATGATCAAGCTAAGAGGCTTATGCTGATTCAGAGACAGGACCGGGCCACTGCGGTCTCCTGGGAATGACAGCAGACATTAGGACGATCTGGCATCACAAGAGCTTCAGGACAGATTATTTATAGATACTCTCTGTCCATGAAGGCGCTGTATTTACCCTACAAGGACATAAAGGGTGTATAAAGCGGTTATGAGAGTGAACATGTGGGTAGACGCACCAGAAAGAGACAAAACGGTTCCCTCACGTCAGCTTCTGTCCTGTTTTTTGTTTAGTTTTGAAGGCCTGATGGTTCTGAAGCAAAGATGGGGAAAACGCTCAACCGCGAACACGAGGAGTAGTTAGTGCACGCGTCAACACGGAGGGAATGGAGCTGAGCAGCAGCTTTGGCGAGGACGAGACCACAGACGTTCAAAACCAAGAAGAAATGCTTTAAAAAGGATTCAGGGATTTTTTTGTAATACGGGTTCAAAGTGGAGCAATGCTTCTAAATAAGTTTGGTCACAGAACAGCACACCTTCTAGCAACAACTGTCTTTTATGGTAATATTGTATAATGTTATGTGCAAGTATCCGGGGAGAAACTCATTGGCTTCAAGGTTTTGGGCACACATAAACCTAAATGTACCTCATAAAGCTATACATGGCTATTAATCAGATTTTTTTTAATTTTTTTTAATACAATGTTTTCTTGTAGTATATTAACTCAAATTATTATCCCTTCTAATGAATGTTAATAGTCTACAATACATTTTAATTAACTCTTTGATAATTCATTATCTATGTTTTATGTCCATTTTTATTCCTAGAAAAACAATGCCAATCAAAAACTCTCCTGTCCTCAGTGAAGTTGATTTGTCACTCCACACGTTTTAATCTGTAATTCATACATTGTTATCCCGAGTTATTAGTCTAGTGTGTGTTAGAGCAGATGCTACGTCCCACTAGTGTCACCACAGGGCGGTCTTTTTTAGATTAGATTGAGGAGAACGTTTAAAGAACAGACTTGAGAGCGCACGTGCAGGAAGACGGACCAAAGGAAATGACACATCTAAAAAGTGTCTCGGAAAAGGTCTCTTCCAAATCTTGTTGAGAGTGAATTGATGTTGCTATTTTCCTTTGCCTTTCATTGTATATGATGTTTTTTCAGCTGCAATCGAAAGCCCCGTAGTCTAGAGTAGAGAAAGCTCACAGGTAAGGACCACGACTGAAAGGTTGATCTCATTTCATACCGGTAAATTATACAGTAATTATCTGAGCTACTTTTTGTGTGACGGATCAGGCCTATGATCGCCTTACGTTTGATCGCCTTGTAACCAATGACGACTGTGAGAAAACTGCAGAACCAGCCATATTTTCTTGTTGGCTGCAAATGAAGAGAAGATTGAGATTGAGCAGGTTTCTTTTTTTTTTGTAGCTCTTTGAAATGAGTTCTACCCATTATCAATTTGGACCGGCTCCCATCGATATTACATATTCAGCTGCGTCTTAGCCACTCACAGCAGCCAATAGACACGCTTCGTCGCTAAAGTCACGTGTAAGCATCATACCTACCATTTCTTTCTTCTTTTTTCTTTTTAAATGTCAGATATACACGCTTTTTGCTCAAAGCCAAAAGTTGTGTTGACTCAAAAAGATCAGCTGGGAGCCAAACAAGATGGATTCTCGTGAGTTTTCAGCGCCATGTTGGTGAATGTGTGAGACTGAGACCCGTTGTGTGGAAAGGATGTGACTAAATTGTTCTGTTCCGTCATCTGGATGGAGCTGGCACAGGTCAGAGCGGTTCACTGCTCCCACTACACTGTTTAATGTAAAGAATATGAAATAAAGTATTCTATAATAACTGGAAATGAAGTGGAGCAGATAATCGCCAGCTCAGAAGTGAATTGTTTACTGGGAGTCAAAGCCTGTCCATGAGTCATGACATTATGACTGTATGAATGAACATCTGTGGAGTAGAATAATAGGCTGATTTTATGATGTGGGAAAGGAAAATGACCCCTGGATTTATCATTTTCTTGACTAATAATCCGTCATATTATGCTAGCGTATGAATATTGCTAAACCTTGACGATGTGGAAATGTATGTAAGGTATTTTCTGTTTAACTGTTTAAATGACAAAGATCAATACGTTATTTTCAAAATGCTGGTTTGATTTTTTAGACTATTTGAAAGCAGAAAACAACCTGTTCCTGATGTCATATTGAGCATTCAGAGACAAAATAGAAAACAGTGAGTTTCCTTTCCCCCCGAAGGTCCTCATGAAAGACCTGGATCTCAGAGTGGGGCCTTTACACTTACATTACTTGCAAAGAGCTGCTTCAAGTGGACGGTATGGAAAGCCTTGTATTGACTAAATGTTGATGTAGTAAAAGAGCATGGGCTGAAAGCAACAACTGGGTCATGATGGCAACGTTGTAGGTGGAAAATTTAAAAAAGCTAAACAAATCATCTGTGTGGAGAACGTGGATTTGCCCATAGAGAATGCATCAGGGGCCCATTTATATCAGGTCAGAGTAAGAATCAGGGCTGTCTGTTTGGCGCGTGTGTCTGGTCCCTGGATGTGCTTTAAGTTCTTTGACTGTAGAAAAGCGCCATATACAATGTGACCATGTTCACATGCAGATCACTGCATCTATTCCAGGCAAAGCAATAACATCTCCATGGAGACAAGCAGGAGGAGTCACCATAAAAAAGTGGCACAGTTCCCCTTTAGTTATATGTCTAACAATACCAAAGGACTACAACAAAAGGGTTGAGATTTTAGATTGAACCGTGTGGGAATAAATCAACAATTTAAAACATGTACCGGTAACATTAAAGAGGAAATATTGTGCACAAAAAAAAAAAATCAACTTTCACTTACACTCACTTACAATCAGTGTTTCCTCATCATTATCTTCCTCCAAGTTGGTATCGTGATTGATTCCTGCATGTTTGCCTTAATCCTGCATTTTCCTACAAATTCCTGTTTTCACCTACCCCCTATCCCTGCACACATCCCCGCACTTAGTTGTGATTATTTGAAAAATGAAGACTCCAAGTGACACATGAAAAGTCGTAAAATATGTCATGTCTGTACTTTTGAAAAACAAAAACAAATACATGACAATCCGTCGCTTGTTACGGTGAAATGTCAAGACAAAGAGGCGGGGCTTATCAGTTCTTATCAGATTAAGACTGCGGTTTACAGTTAACAAAATGTACATACTATTTTAAAACATGCTTATGACATAGTTCAAAGCTAAGTGGGGGGGAAAAGTATAATATGTCTCCTTTTAACAATTTCTCCATTTATTAGCTTCAACGTTCTTCTACCAACAGATGAACACACCTCGCTACGCTGGCTTTTCTCAGTCTTCTTTACCTTGTTCCCGCATGTGCCTCCTCCGTCACCTCTTCCCTCCGCCTGACCCTCCGGACTTGCCTCTCCCTCCATCGCTCAGCCTGACTTATGTCCCTTCTCCCGGCTCTGATTTAAAGACAATCGCCGTGATTCAGCCGCGCTCCTCGGTGTGTCACGTCTCTATTCTCCGTAATGAGGCTCGCTGGGGGATCCATCAGGCCGTACCACCAGCCCGAGGCACACTAACCGGACGGATGGCGGACCCTGAACGCATCGTGGCGTGGGGGGGGACACAATTACTCTCCTCCAGGGGGTGCTCATCTCTATGCTAATCGTCCGCCGCGGCTAGCCTTTAATGTCAACACACCGCCGGTACGAGACCGAGCTGAGAGACGAGTCTGTAAAAGAAAGATTGCGTTTTGAAAAACTATAAATGATCACACTCCAAACTAAAAATAATTTCAGTTGTTCGTTTTTGACAATTGTTCTTTTTAGCTTCCCATATGTAGAGGCCAGAGAGAGTGTTCATTTGACAAAAAAAACAACGTAAAATTAGTTTTTGTCTAAATTTAGTCAAAAATTCTTTTTAGTTTTAGCCGACAAAAATTAAGTCTACAAGATCCGTAATAGTTTTGGTCAACCAGAAAATATATGTTTTACCGTATACCTAGCCTCCACTGTATCATCATTTGATAAAAATATTAGTACTTTAATTGACAAAAATCTACTTTTAGTTCTAGTTTAAGTTTGCGAAAAGCATGTCATTTTAGCTATAGAGTTTTATTCTTTATGATATTTTTTTATGTAGTTTTAGTCAGCAAAAATATGAAAATTAATCGTTAACTAATACTGATGCCAGAGGACCCAGCTCAATTGCATTTATGGCCGAAACTTCCAGATCTTGCTTTTAGCTAGAGATCAATTGTTTTTCATGACCCACGTATATTTATGGGTCAATATGCAGGACAGATTTTTTATTATCTCTATGAAAACAAAAATATGACATCACCAGGTCAAGTGAAAGAGGAGCTCTAATAAAGTGTAGAAGTTGAAACATTTTAGAATAAATTTGATCCAGATTATAGTATAAGACAAGACACGACTCATCTTTTATGTTGTAGCTTATACAAATTCAGTTTGAATCAAAATCTTGTGTTAGAACTTGTGTTATCACTTCCCAGATCTACTTTAGTGTGAAACCTTCTTAAGTTTAAGCTGAAACGTTGATGCAGTTTTCCGGTTGCGCGGCGCGTTGTTTGCGTTGCTGTTAGCCTTCAGCAGCGCGGCGGCTAACACACGGCTTATACAAATGAGAGCGCACTTTTCCCTGAGTACAGTCTGAAAGGTTAACAGCGTCCGGCTCACTGATGAGAGTTCTAATGAGGGTAGTGGATATGATCGGTGCAGCGGGTCAGGGAGGAGACACCTGCGGAGGACGTAATGAGACTGACTACATGATTCAGCAGTCTGCGCAAGACTGGAGTGCACAGGCTGGGAATATATCCTCTGGACTTTAAGGACAAGTTTAGGTCGCTATTTAGTTTTACATTTGTGAAGAAAAGTTGAGAAAGTTGAAATTCTAGGGCCCGTATTTTGCCCCTGGAGGTAGTGTTAACAGGAGCCAGGGCGCTATTTTGCTACCTTCACGACATTAGCGCTGGCTTGAAGAGGCTGGACTCGGCCGCTAGAGGGGAATGTGCCAGTTTATATATGGTGATAATTGAGAACTGTGGCATTCAAAAGCGCCTCCTGTGAGGGAGATGTTTGTCATGGCATCATATACAGGCAATGAAAGAAGTGAGCAATAACAGTTTGATTTTCTGTTTTTCAATTTCTTCCCAAAATTGAAAAACAAATATAAAATATTGAAATGCAGCCTTGGAGCATTGTTTCTTTATTTAATTCACCTGTCTTTGTTTTGCACAACGCAGAGAGCTTACTGTCAGACTCAGACTAAACTCAGACTAAACTCAAGACTAAACTCAGAATAAACTCAGACTAAACTAGGTCCAGTCTGCACACACATCTCTGAACTCAACTTGTGATCCATAAACGCGGGCAGGCAGCAGCAGAGCCACGGGAGAAGGTCATCCTGAAGTGCACAACCCCAGACTGCTGTGATGACCCACATTAAGGCCAATTCATAAGAAGCGAAGACGTTTGTTTGCGCACCTCGGGCTGTGCAGTCTTTGTTGGTCAGTCTTTGTTGTTCGCAAAGCTGTCCTTCTACTAGGCTCTGATTGGCTAAACCATTGATTGTCAAAACTACACATAAAACACCATCTTATTCTCAAAGCTGTTAATGCTGAAAGTCTTTTTTTGAGTGAGGAGACCAGCCACAGCTCCATGCACAACCTCCCGCTCTTTCCCCCCCTCTCTCACCCTGTCTCTCGCATGTCCGCGCTCCACTTGTATCATTGCATTATGCAATTCTAACTTCAGTTCCTCGTCCGGCTCGTTTCTCTCTGAATATGTGACTGATTGTAATAAAACATAAAGCATTTTGTAGCTTCACGTACAGAGAACAGGTCTGCTCTGTCGCCTCTCTCCACAGTCTGTGTGTGTGAGCTGGTTTACTGAGCTGTCTATGATAATAATCACATCACCATAGCAACGGCGTGGAAACAGTTGTTGGGGATCACGGGCTGCTTTTGTTGAACTATGAATGCCAGAGCCGAATCCAACTTTGCTCTTGTTCTCACAGCCTGAGGTAAACAAACAAACGTCTTTCTTCTTATGAAGTATGAATTGGCCTTTAGTCCCGTTGCTTGGCCTCCCGCTGACAATAAGGACTGCATGAGTCGCACGCAGCACCGCACCCTTACACACAACTGAACCAGTTTTACTCTGACTGGGACAAGGATTTTGGGTGAATGTGACGTGAAGGTGGGAATTTCTCCGGTTTCGCAAACAGACGTTCCTCTCTGAGCTGAGCACGTGAGTCTGTACGATCCAGTCTGGTCCAGACCCTGCAGTTACAGGTGTCCAATGGTGGAGGTGGAGGTGCCAAGCAAAGAGCTTTAAGAGCTGATTGTGTAACGGCGCTGTGCTGTTAACGTGAGTGGGGGAAAAATACCCACAACAAGTTTGATTGTTTTCATAATTGTATAACTTATAATTTGTGTTATTTATGCCCATTAATGTTGATTATTATGATTATCTCGTCCATATGGGCAAAATAATATAAAATAATAATAATAAAACAATAAAATTGTAAAAGCAGCGCTTTGTGACAAAAACGAGACCACTGCCTGTTGTTTGCATCTAATAATAAAGTATTTTATGTCTTGTCAACCTGGAAATAAGAGCTGCTGCTGGACTGGTCGGCACAAGTTTCACTTTGGCATCTGAAAAGAGCAGTTCTTAAGCTGAGCCTGAGCCTGAGCCTGAAAAAGAAAGTGGATACTAACAATGTGCCATGGGGTTTATCAGAACAGAATACATTAGACACATTTAAATACATACTTCGCGTTTTGGTGTGTGAAAATTAGAGACCCCAGCTTTAAGTAAACCCCAGAATAAGTCCATGTCTTTATGCAGATTAAACTGTGGCGTTGCTTTTTGACCCAGAGGCAGCTCCACACAGAGCAGACTGGACAAGATGGAGCAGATGAATTATAATAAATGTCAGCTCACAAAGAGGATAAAGAGCAGCGGACGCAGAGGGCCAGGTGTTTTGGGAAGTAAGCGTCGTTTCTGACAATAGATCTGGTAGGTTAAGTATGTGTATCAAAGGTTTGAAATGTCAAAGATTAAGAGGTTAAAGTTTGATATTATTAAAAATTGACCGACTTGAGCTTTTAACCGTGTTAAAACGTTGTTACCTCATCATTCCCCATACCTAGAGTTGTGTTTCCTTCCCGTGTTTGATAAATCTTTCATATTGAGCATGGCCCCACTGCTTGATGTAAACAATAAAACCAAGTAAATGAAATGTACTGCTTGCGGTAAAATGCTTGCCTGACCAGCCATTCCCAACACGTTTTGGCAAACAACTTATCAAACAGAATGTGGGCGGGGCTGGCGGGTCAGGCAAGTAAAATGCAGCAATGGAACAATTTCTATTACTAACCCATTTTATATAAATTTCGTAGTTTTCAGCGAACACAATGTAAAATAACAATCCGTATATGTTATATATGTATATGTATATATGTAATTAATTATTAAACCTGTTACCACACACCTGCTCGCCGGCGAGCATTTTCTATATCTCAAATATTCTCTTACATCATCACTTTTATTTCCGTGGTCAATACCAGCAAGCCGTACATAATTTTAAAGCTTATTTTCTCAACAAAACAAATATGTTATTGATTTACATTGAATAATATGCCCCAAGAAGCAATTGCCAATAGTTTGTGAGAAAGTCTCAACTTTTACAAACGCATGTCCTACGTGTTTATGACGGACGAAACGGCTTTAATTCTGTACATCTTTGTGCTCAGTCTGTCCGTAAGGAATCATTGAAAAACAATATCCACTTGTATTTTTCCTGAAGTTATCCGATTTCGAGATATTGTCAAGTAAACAAAGTGTTCTTCGTTGACGATGGTCAGGATTAAGGCTCGTCCAGCGCATTTCTCCGTCCATAACAAATGACCTGTTTGACCTATAAGATCATGTTTGGCATCGATCTTTTCTTCAGATAGTTACCTACAGAATGAGACCACGAATTTTTCTGTCCACGGGTTTGTTTGCTACAGCCTCCGCAAAAAAGAATACGCCGCTTGCGAAGCACATGGATTCCTCTGTTTACATCTAAATAGCGCCGCATGCTAGTGACGTAGCAGACTTTGATTGACATATTATTCTAGCCAATAAGAATAGCTTTAGAATGGTGGGTGGGACAAAGGCCTTATTGACACAGAATCTTCTGTATTATCGTGCTCAGGTAAGGCTGTAAAGAGCCCGATTTCTCGGCAGGATTTTACGCATAACGTTTTCTGATTTTATTAGCCTTTTGGACGTGCATTTTGTTAGATATATGTATTATTATACCAATACAAAAATAAAATAAAAATATTATAATTTCTTTTTTTTTTAACCTCTACTTGTGAAATTCATGGGTAAACTCATATTTACACATTTTCACATACATTGTTTTTAGCAGTTATGATAGGTATTAGTGGCCTACAAAACATCAAAATGTATGTTTTATGATCATAGAGGAGCTAAAATTGTAATAAAACAGTTTGGCACATATTTGGATCACTTGTTCCGAATATACTTTTTGATACAAAAAGGTCAACAGCACCAAAATGCCTGTTCCTAGAGATCTGAAACTTTACACAGTTGTTGTCAACAAGATAAAAATCATGTACAGTGAACAGCATATGCACACAATGAAGTATGTCATGCTCAGGACCATTACAAATTGACAATATTCAGGCGAGACTAAAAAAGGATGTTTTGTTTATGTTTGGGCTTCTGTAGTGTAAGTTCTGAAGCCCTGACAGTGTTCATCTGCACATCTGCAGAAACTAGAAGGCCTAAGCTTTCTAATGATGCATCACACTTGCATGTGGGCTGTAAGATCCTTTTTTAATAAGCAATGCCATTTCGGTATGTCCAACCATTGTGCACAGGGCGAAATAGGTGGATGGTAACAGGTTAAGAACTAGAAAAATGCATATGTCTCCTTTCAAACTTTTTTCCCCCTCAAATATTACCCCTAAAAGACAAAACGATTGTATTCGATTGCTGATGAAAAATATTCAATCTAAAGAATGTGGCTGAATGGACAAACTCACCTACAACAATGCTTTATAATAATACTGTACATATGTGTGTCCACGCTCATCATTCTCCTTCCATTGTCAATGCATTTTAAATATTTGACACCTCTAAACATTTCTATTTAAATCAAACCACTTCCGTATCTATTGTTGAGTCCAGTGAGGGTCAGCGCGAGTGGAGAGGTCATCCAGAAGCCGGCGTATACGCACAGCTGAATGAAATAGTCTTTTATATGAATGCTGTGGGTTTCTATAGGCCGTAAATGTGATTCACCTGCCACGGCGCCCTCGCACATCAGGGCTGATTCACTTAAAGCAGGGCGGCAGATGGAGAAGCGGCCCTGGTCTCTGACAGGAGGGGGACATTATTTACTGTCGTACCATTACTCGCACTGCACTAACGCTGAACTCTATCGTTTAACCTATTCCAAACAAAGAAGTTTATCTGGCACCTTGTCCTGT
This sequence comes from Eucyclogobius newberryi, assembly GCF_026437365.1. Classification (NCBI taxonomy): domain Eukaryota; kingdom Metazoa; phylum Chordata; class Actinopteri; order Gobiiformes; family Gobiidae; genus Eucyclogobius; species Eucyclogobius newberryi. Next base: position 8,345,421 of record NW_027315768.1, on the reverse strand, counting down.
GGAAGATTGACGGGAAGCGTTTCCAATTAGGGAATTGAATCATGTATGGAGCTCAAGTACCGCCCACCTCAATATCTGTCGCTGTTCTGGAACTAAATTCTCCATAGACTTTGAGAAAAAAAAAATTATATAGAGATTTGAGAAAGTACACTATGCAACTTTTTTTCTGGTGGAGGTTTCGCCACCTGCTTGTCTCCATGGAGATGTAATTGCATTGCCACAAATATTCAACACCCATCCGTCTTACACTTATCCAGGTCTGGGTTGCGGGGGCAGCAGTCTAACAGGGACTCCCAGACTTCCCTCACACCAGACAATTCCAAGGTCAGCTGAGAGTCCCAGGCATCCAGAACAGATGTTCGAGCCACCTCAGATGGCTCCTCTCTATGAGAAGGAGCAGCGGCTCTACTCCGAGCTCCTCCCATGTGACTAAGCTCCTCACCCTATCTCTAGGTAGCGCCCAGCCACCTGGCGGAGGAAACTCATTTCCACCGCCTGTATCCACCTGACCGGTAAATCGAGAGCTTTGTCTTTCGACTCCTTCTTCACCACAACAGTTCGACGCAGCAACCGCATCACTGCAGACGCTGCACCGATCCGCCTGTCAATCTCACGTTCTATCCTTCCCTCGTCAACAAGACCCGAGATTCTTGAACTCCTCTACTTGGGGCAAGGACACCCCACTCAGATTTGGAGGTGCTGATTTTCTTTATTTTTTTGTTGTGCATTTTTTGGCCCATAGACTTCATTAGACAGGACAGCTTAGCATGACATGGGGACGAGAGAGGAGGGAGGACATGCAGTAAATTGTCAGTATTCAAACTCACAACACTGCCTTCAGCTGCACATGGAGCTTGGCATGTGTGCTGCTGCCTTAACCACTCAACCACCGGGTAGCATGGAGGTATGTACATGTTGCAGGTCCAAATTCGATGGAGCCATCAGGACAACATCATTTTAAAACAGCAGGGATGAGATCCTGTGGTCCCCAAACCGGACACCCTCCGACCCCTGAAGGCACCTCAAAACTCTGTCCATAAAAACTATGAACAGAACCAGTGACAAAGGGCAGGCCTGGTGGAGTCCAACACGCACTGGGAACAGGTCTGACTTACTGCCGGCAATGAACACAGCTCCTGCTCCGGTCATACAGGGACCGGACAGCCCTGAGCGAAGGGCCCCGGACCCCATACTCCCGGAGCACACCAAAGGACACCCCGAGGGACACGGTCGAAAGCCTTCTCTAGATCCACAAAGCACATGTGGCCTGGTTGGGTAAACGCCCATGAACCCTTGAGCACCCGATGGAGCAGGTATCGAGCACGGCGCTCTGAGGTCCTGAACTTGTATTCCTTCTGTGCTGATAGAGTCTCTTGTGCAGAGGCTGTTTAGTCTCTCTATCAGCACAGAAGGAATACAAGTTCAGGACCACAGAGCGCCGTGCATCTCCATCTTGAAGCCTCTAATCACTCGTTTGAAGACGGTGAGGTGAAGATTTTAACCAGGGAGAAAAGATGGTTTGAAAGAGGAGTTAAGGAAGCTATTTTTGTTAAAAAAGAAAGACCTTCTTTAAACAGAAATGGAGAGCTAAGATTCAATTTTCCTTTAATCTATAATGGGATACTGAACGCCTGGAAAAGTAGAGGACCAGGACCAGGACGTTTAGATGCTAATCAGGTACTCAGGGTGGGTGAGCCAGGGTCTCACAAAGACAAAGAGGATTCTAATAGCCCATTAAAGGAATGAATAGGCTAGCTCGGTAGTTACAAGGTGTGAGTTTCTGTTGAAACAAACAACTCGTTCCACTTCAGGAAGGCTCCTCCCAATGGGCTGGACTTACCACAGAATAGCACAAATATCGGAGTTCTCGACCTAAATTCTCTTATTGACAATGACTCTTGGATGAGAGTCGACACGTCTAAATTTTTCTAACTGAGTCCAGATTACTACAACTGAAGCTTTTTCTACAATGGAACACGCCTGGACGAATGAGGGATTACACCGACAAGTCACAGTGATGTGTCATGGCTCTACAGTTAGTAATGAACCTGAAAGAAGCAGGAAAAACCATGTCCTCTGAAGTTTTTCTATGTGTGGTTTAAAAGTGAGAGAACTGTCAATCAAGACATCAAGGCATTTGTATTCATGAATCCTCTATGACTTTCCCTTCAAGAGTGGGCACTACTGGAACAGACTGAGGCACCTTCTTCTTGAGGACTAGTTTTAATGCTGGGCAGCTACAAAAGCTTTCTGCATGGTTTCAATGGCCTTAGGAAAAGATGATCCATAGCGGTAAATAACTCATCAGCATAAAAATGCACGTTTGCATCAGAGACACTTTGATTTCATTGTTGGACAGGATAAATAGGAGGGGCCCCAAAACTGCCACATTTTCAGAACATCAAAATCATCAAAAAAAACTCAGAACAAAGACCCTCATAATCAATGCAATGCAACTGCATGCTCTGACAATCCTGAGCAAAGTCGTTTGTTTTGAAAAACAACTTGGTCGACGGTATCAGAAGCTTTTTACAGATCTATAAAAATTGAAGCACATTACGATAAATCAATTTACCACCTTCATAGTAGCAGTGATAGTGCTGAGTTTTTTTCCTAAGCCTGATTCATCATTCCACCTTAGCGGGCTCTGTAGTTGGAACACACCCTCCGGCCCCCCTTCTTAAACAGGGACCACCACCCTGGTCTGCCAGTCACTGGCACTGTTCCCGACCACCACGCGATGTTGCAGAGATGTGTGAGCCAAGAAAGTCCTACAACGTCCAGAGACTGTAAGTACTCAGGGCAGATCTCATCTTTTCTGGTCCAAAAATACTTTTTTTTTTTAACGTATCACTTTTAATAATATATTGTAAATTAAACCATATTATTCTCAATCATTACCAAATAGCTGCTTAGCCTCTATAAAGGTGTCAAAGTCCTAAAATAAAAGGGTTTCTTTAATCCAAAACATGCTTGGATTTATGTTTAGCTTAATTTGCGCTTGTTTTGTTGATCTAATTCACAAGATTACCTCCCTCTATCACACTGTTTCATTATTTCCACATATAGTCACATCACTGGTCTGGAGGACCTCTGCGCTGTAAATCATCATGAATTTCTGCCTTTCAAATTGCGTTCCTTACAACTGCTTGCTTGTATTAATATGCTGGTCACATTGCCTAAATAGCTAGCTTTTTTCAGATGTGAGAGAGCAGATTCATGTGTGTTTCTATAGGCATCATTTTATTGTTCTAAATCTAGACTGAGTGGGATGTAAGGATGTGACGATGCTTCTGCGGTGGCAAAGTTTAGATGAATAAACTGCATTTTAATTTCCAGTCCAGTTATGCCAGATCAGTGTGCGTTCATAAAATATAAATAGGCTGAAGATTTTCTGAAACCCTGTTAAGAGTCTAATTGAGGTTGTGGACAGTCCAGACTCCCTGTTGAATCCTGCAGGTTCTCATGTGTGACAGCGTGTGATGGCCCTGCAGTGATTCACACTGTCCAAGATAATGGAGCTAATTACTCTTATGTAATAATCATGCAAATATGAACATGAACAAATCCCACTGGTGTGCACAATACAGATGGAGAACACTATATCGACATTAAAGGTGAACGACATTCTAATCAGAAACATATTTATTTTTATTTTGTGATATGTGTTGAATAAATGTAATCATTATAATTAAGATTCACAGTAGGGCAAAGTCTAGAAGCAAAAACAAAAATTGAATTAAGATACCACGTTGTGTTCAGTGCCTATTAATATTCATTCTCATCTTCAGCTCAAATGTAAGATTTATTTTTTAAAGTTGATGTTTATGTTCTCACAGCACTATGTTCCTTAGAAAGCTTTGAATAAAAGGTTTTTTGTTCCCACTGCTCTGTTTTCTCAATTTAAAATATATATTTTATACTATAGTATAATTCACATATTATATATTATATTTTATTATAGTATATTATAATTGAAAGATTGTATGTTCTTTTATTAAAGGTGGTATGGACGATTTTTTTCGGCACATTTTTTATCATATTTCCTCGTGGCGTGGATAAATCATTAGTCCTGCCACGTATCAATCATAAAACGCACCTATCGCTCACCTGCAGCCGCGTGCGGTTCGTACCCACGTTTCCGCGTGCCTAAGCGCATGGATCTATCATAATATAGTTCCCTCAGTGTACGGGGCAAAATGAAGACGGAGAAAGACAGTTCGAGCTGACGCAGAAGTGGACAGAAATCTACGGGAGACGAGCGATGCGCTCCGTTGCGCTGATAAACACACATGCACGCACATGTGTGTTGTATCAGTCCGCACGGGGGAGTGCGCATGCGCACTTCCGCGTGCGTTCTCAAATCGCCGAAAAATCGTCCATACCGCCTTTAAGAAATGAACAAAACACAATCATTAAAGTCTATATGACAGATTATTCTGTTTTAGACGTAGTTTGGTGGAATAGTACCTGCTGTAAATATTTATGATCATTTTACTTCCGTTAAGTTGGAGTCTGTGAAGACATTTTGAAAAAGAAAATGTAAAATGACAGGAACAGTATCCCTCTATGATGTCATCAAACGGTAACATGCCATTGAGAACACAGAGACAATAGACACACAATTAAATGAGGTGTTATATGGTAGAATTGTTTGTCAAAGCGCTGTGGAAATACCTCTACCTATCACATATTTGTGCTTATGTTCAACCAGGGAGTACAATTATAAACTTAACCAAAACAGTCAAACTGGGGACAAAATAGGCAAAATGTTTAGTCAAATCTGAAATATAAATGTGTTGACTATATTTTAGTGACATGTGCAGTCTAACCTGGCAGCAGTAGCTCAGTGGTCAGATGGCCCACAGGTTGGTGGTACGGTCAGATGGCCCACAGGTTGGTGGTGCGGTCAGATGGCCCACAGGTTGGTGGTGCGGTCAGATGGCCCACAGGTTGGTGGTACGGTCAGATGGCCCACAGGTTGGTGGTGCGGTCAGATGGCCCACAGGTTGGTGGTACGGTCAGATGGCCCACAGGTTGGTGGAGCGGTCAGATGGCCCACAGGTTGGTGGAGCGGTCAGATAACCCACAGGTTGGTGGTGCGGTCAGATGGCCCACAGGTTGGTGGTACGGTCAGATGGCCCACAGGTTGGTGGAGCGGTCAGATGGCCCACAGGTTGGTGGTGCGGTCAGATGGCCCACAGGTTGGTGGTACGGTCAGATGGCCCACAGGTTGGTGGAGCGGTCAGATGGCCCACAGGTTGGTGGAGCGGTCAGATAACCCACAGGTTGGTGGTACGGTCAGATGGCCCACAGGTTGGTGGTACGGTCAGATGGCCCACAGGTTGGTGGAGCGGTCAGATGGCCCACAGGTTGGTGGAGCGGTCAGATAGCCCACAGGTTGGTGGAGCGGTCAGATGGACCACAGGTTGGCAGCTTCAGATGAATACTGCCGTTGTGCCCTTGGGCAGGACCCTTAACCCGCCTCGCCCCCAGTGTCTGGGCAAACTGGTGTGTGAATGGGTGACTGGTTCCTTAATGTAAAATGCATTGAAGGTAGAACACGCTATATAAATGTGACCATTTACGATTTAATTTTTGTATTTAATCCGTTATATCGACAAAACAAAAATATTTAACATTTAATTAGACATACATACACTTCCCACATCTCAGCCACCCAACATTTTCTCACACGCAACAGTAACCACCATATTGTTATTTGAAATGTATTTTTTAAAGTACTTTTGATCCATAACCTCGACCCACAGTCTGGCCCTAACCTTGACCAGAATCTCAAAACCAGATCTAGGTTAACATTAGACTATTGTGCGCTTTACAGAACATTATATTTTGAATGTATGATTAAGGCTGTAAATGTTTGGATACCTTTATAATGTTGAACCACTGAAAACACATGAATCAACCTGTTTCCAAATTCACAATTGAGAAAAGTATTGTACTTTTACATGAATCTGCATCTTCCCAGTTATTCCCAGAGTGCTGAGCAAGCCAACAAATGTCCTTTTAAACAGTACTTTTCAACTGTACCAAGGCTGCGGCGCTCTCAGACCCACGTGAGGACATCCTCCCGGTGCTGTACGCTAACCCGCTTGTGTGCAGCTCTGAGCCAGGCCGAGCTATCAGCGCGTCACCCGAAGGAAGAGCTCGTGTCGGGATTGTCACTCCTGTTTATTTATCCTCTCGTCATGAGCAGAGTGGCTTTGGCAGAGGCGCTTTGGCCCCGCGGCGTCGGCGTTCCCCATGCAGCGCCTCTGTTTTAGCGCTTTGCAGTATTATGCCAGTTAGAATTGTGGAACATGAACAACTGACAAAAGGACGGCTGACAAGGCTGTGAAGCAGAAATAAAGTGGACGGGAAGAGCATTTGCACAAGCACAAATGCGGGAGTCGTGCACGGAAATGGAAGGTCACATAGAGATGCGATTGTCAATGGAGAGGTCAAAGAACAGCCTCCAAGCTAAGCAGACGGTCACCAACGCGTCAAGATGGTCGTGGTAAAGGAACATTTCTTGCTGAGACGCTTTCAAATCTTTAATTTTAAAATTTAAAAAAATCCACAAGATTCGGCAGAAGGAGACAGTGGGTTGTATAAAAGCCACAATGCCACAGACCCATTTTAATTTAAATCGAAATATTTTCAGAAAATGACTCAGGCTTTTTATGTTTAACATGAGATCGCAACTGCTAAACTCCACTGATGTCAGGCTACGTCGGGTTCACTTGGTTGGAAGTTCTTTGTTTTTATTCTTAAAAACCTTTTTAAAAAATCTATGTTTTGGGGGGGAAATCGCTGCCTTTTTCAACTTTCACTAATTAGATAAGATAACCTTTATTTGTCACACAATGGAGAAATTCCAGTATTGCAACACAGAGTAGGTATAGAAGATTTTTTTTTTCAAGCAGATAACTTATAGAAAACACTCTTGTTATAAAACTAATTGTTATAAAACACAACACTACAAGGATGCCAATATATTTATAGAAATACTAATAGTTTTTTCCTCCTCGTTGTTGTTGTCGTCAGTGAAAGCATGGAAACAGAAATCTTTAAATGTTGCACTGTTATTAGGATTGTCTAACTCAACACATTGTAATATTGTCCATTCGATTTAATATTCCACTCATTCATTTGTGGGAGTATTATAACCTCTGATGATGATGAAGGACTGAGGTGTCCTTGGTACAATCATCAGGTATTAAACCTCTAGGAAGCAATGACCACAAACACTTTTCACAGTGTTCAACTCAACAACCATTCCAAGCATAATCCAATATCAGAAGTGCTTATTTTGTTGTACCTTTTGTTTCTGTGAGCGGGTCTGTCAGCTCCATCATCTGTCCATGTGCGTTTGTCTGTCACTTCTGTAACGGTGAGACATGACAGAATGTTTTTACTCTCAACTTCTGCTCAGGATTTCAGTGTGGGACAGGTGAGGTAGCCATGGTAACAGCTGTGGGACAGGGGAGGAGGTCACTGTGGTAACAACTGTGGGACAGGTGAGGTCGCCGTGGTAACAGCTGGGGGACATGTGAGATCACTGTGGTTACACCTGGAGGACAGGTAAGGACTTTTGGGGCCTGAGAGGATTTTGTTCACAGCAGTCTTTTCCTGAAAAAGGCTGGTACACTTTCTAGGTCCATGGTTCAAGCTGAGGAAGCTCCTCGTCCTCATCATTGACCCAAATGTGCATCATTAAGCTCCTTTAGCATAGATAAGAGCAGCAAATATCTGAATATGTGTGATGGTGTGGATGGTTTTTAATCAAATTGGCCAGCAGGTGTCACTCCACTCAGTATAAAAAAACCCTCTATCACCTCTTCGTCCTCTGCTACTCCCACTTATGCCTCAGATTGGGCTGTTGTCGACGCCCTGTTCTCCTGTCCTCAGTGCCGTGGTGAGGCTCACGCCCTACGACACTCCACGCTATGGGTTACTCCTGGATTGCGCTTTGGTAGTTCTGGAAGCTGGGGTCCCATGTGTGTGTAGCCTGAACTAGCCACGTCCACTGCCCGTCAAGGGTGCGCAGCAGAAGTTTCCCAGCGGTAATGGGGGATGGGACAAGCATGCTCCGCCACCTTGCCTTTTTCTTGACCTCAACATAAATGTGATTGTTTTTATGGACAACGATGAATGTGTAATTTCACTGAGACCTATGTTTTTATTAAGAACCTTGTTGTTTATGGAAATAACTTATTTATAAATGAATCACATTCTGTATTAAAAATGTCTAAGTGCCTCTTGTCAACAATGAATTTGTGCGCCTTTCTTTTAATGTTTTTAATATGGTCCTGAGCCCATTAATGCCCAGATGGCGTTGTTGGTCCTCTGATTTTGGTTTTAACAGTAACGACTAAAGTTAAACACCCCTGACATGCCACATATGGATGATCTGAGAGTTACTTAGACGTAACACTTTAGCAGATTATTTAATAAAATCATCTGCATAAACAATCCCAGGTAGTCCGTTTGGTAGTATGTTAATGTGGGCTAACGACTAACGCTGGGCATGTGTTTTGAGTGGGTTACTTTAATACTATGATGCACGGCGGTGCTTATTCGACAAATGCTGCACAGATCTACATGCATTTGTCCTAGAACACTTGTCTGATTACCTAAAGCCTGCTCCAGCCCGCTGCGTGTCTGCAAAATGAGACTTCTTGCAGATTCTGACCGCAGACCCGCACCCCTGCTTTGTGCATGTGCTTATATCATGTTGAAGATGTTTCATGTTATAACCTTTAAGATATCAAACTGAGTGCTTTGTGCAGCTCTCTATGCAATAGTAATTTAATGTTCAGTCCCTTGAGTTATTTACACTATGTATTGTTATGTAGAAAACATTCACAAGTAAAGATTGAAACATCTGTCCAGACGAGCAGGATTCATTTTGTAGAGCGTTTCTGGGTGTTGAAGTTTTGACTGAACAGCTGTTGTTCCTGCCGCTGGTCAAGAGGATTCAAACCCTCCAGAAGCAGAGGCAGCTACATTTCCCTGCTGCTCCTCACACCTCTTCACACCTCCTTTTTCCTTTTTGTTGACCTCTTGACATCGCTCTCAGGGATAAGGGAGAAGGAGTTATTATTATCTGATTACGGATCGAGCACATTTTGTGGTATAGATGAGGCCCTCGGGGTGACAGTGGTGGGACAGGTGAGGTGGTTAGCCTGGTTAGAGCGGGAGACAGTGTCAGAGGTGGGAGGAAGAGCAGCTGGAGCCTCGTGCTGCGCTCACAGACGCTGATCTGACAGAACATCCATCATCGGGATTCGCTGTGATAAAACCAGGGTCAAAGCGTTTAGAACCCGAGCCATCATCACACTGACAGAAGAGTCTGACAGAGCAGTGTGACAGAGGAGAGGCATCAGCGCAGGGGGCCGGAGAGGAGGGTTACATACAGCGCACTTTACAATGGGTTACAGGAGAGGACAGTAGCGTTGCACCATGTAGATTTAATGCAAAGAGACTCTTAATATAATAAAAATGGTTATTAGCTTATGTAGTATTTTTACTATTCAAAGTACTGTGTTATTCATGTCCTCCCACTTATGAAAGACATTCAAACAATTATACAAATAAATATGGAATATTACAATTCAATTCATTTTGAAACACCCAAAAATGTCAGTTGATAAGCAACAAAAATGTGTCCTATCACAATTATGCAGACGACATTCACTGTCGGCCCACAGAAGCAAAAATAAAGTGTTTTAGAGTCTCGCTCTAAAACCTACAAACCAAGTTAGAAATCTCATTTCAATCCAATTCAATTTATTTTTGTAACGCTCAAAACCACAACAGCGGTTGTCTCAGCGAGTGAAAAACAGATTAAACAATGTCTATAGGGACGAGGGGCGATGTCGCAGGGTCCCATGTCCTTAGACCCTCCTCTGGGGGTAAAAATGGACTCAGATTTAAACTTTCACAAATCAATAACATCAGACGCTTTTTACGATCTAAAAAACATTGCCAAAATCAAAAGTATAGTGTCCAAACCAGACTTGGAGAGACTTATCCATGCGATTGTTTCCAGTAGATTAGACTACTGTAACGGCCTGCTCACTGGCCTCTCCAAACGAGCTGTAAAACAGCTGCAGTACATCCAGAACTCTGCTGCTCGGGTCCTGACTAGAACCAGGAAGTACGATCACATTAGTCCTGTTCTCAGGTCTCTGCACTGCCCCCTGTGGCTCAGAGAATAGACTTTAAAGCAGCTCTGCTTGTCTAAAAGTCTCTCCATGGCCTAGCACCAAAGTACATCTCGGACATGTTAGTGCCATATGAACCATCTAGGACTCTGAGGACCTCAGGGACCGGCCTCCTGCTGGTGCCAGAGCCAGGACTAAACACAGAGCATGTGTTAGGAAGAATTGGCCATTTATTTAATTACAGAATATTGTATTAAAATTTATTTTGTGACATGGTTCAATCAGAGCACTATATTCTGAATACCTAGAATACTTTCACATTGAGTTACATTATATTATAGTGTGACATTTGACATAGCACTAACAATCTAAATCAAAATGAAACTGTATTTAATGAAAACTGTACATAAAGTTAAAACACAATAAACGCTTCAAATAAACAACATTAAACCTGATTTCACATTAAACATGTTGCCACTTAAGTCAGTTTTATTCACAACGGGGGTCCTGAATCAGTTGTACGGTTTAATTTAACAAAGTTCAGGAACCCCTACTTGAGCGAACGAATGTGACAGCTGATAGTATTCTGTCTGTTGTTCTAAACTGTTTTAATCACATTATCCACCCAAGGCCAAAAGCAGGAAGAGAATGCAGCCCCCCGTCCCCCCGTGACCTGTGAGCGGCTCAGTGCAGGAAATTACAGACAACCGGTCCACAGAGTTTCAATCTCCAGGACTCGCTAAACCTCTGGATTAATCTTTCCAGTTTATGGCCCACATACAGGGAAAAAGGACACAGTGATTCATAGACAAATTATGATAAAAATGTATGAATATTGTAATAGCTTTCCTTCTCATTACCCATCTGATGTTGTATTTAGAGAGATCCAAAGGTGTCAGGGATTATAACTATATAACTAACTGGTCTGAACAACTCGACTTTATACTGCTCCGAGCTGACTAAGACCCGCCCTCAGGGAAGAGTTTCCCTTCAAACCTTAGTTTAACCAGAAATTGCCTGCCTTTGTTTATCTGATAAACCTGTTATGGGCCATTACAGTCCTATTGTAATCGGACTGAAACCCCATCACACTGTTAGCACCCGATTAGCATTGGATTGGCCTGTTTTCTCACTGTACCAATGTGAGAGCACACTGCAAATTAAACCTAAAGACGGGTTCTCTTTTTTTCACAACCATAACCTTCTTCACTCTTCAAACCTCTCTCTTCGCCCTGTTTAAAATCTTCACCTCGCTGTCTTCAGACGAGGGGTTTATAGCTTTGAAGCTTTATGAAGATGCACGGCAGACTGCAATGCAGATATTACACACATTTTTGTTACCTTTTTTGCCATAATTCAAACCCCAAATCCACTATATTACAACTTTCAATCTACTCAAATCCAAACAGCTGCCTCGACAATGCCTCATCTCCTCTCCGTGCTAACCGAGGCTAACGCGTCTGTTAGCCTGACTCAGAGCCTGTCTCAAGCATATCCCCAGAGCACAGTGGCGGTACACAGGGTCAAGGGACAGCCGGGGCACCTCATTAAGCACCCATCATTTATTTAACGTCCCCGTACCGCGTGGAGGAGGAGGGGGGGAGGGTCAGGGCGCCCGCGTTTGACCCAAACGGGCCGTCATAATGAACCGCAGCGCGCTGAACCCACTGGTGTTTGTTAGCGGTGTTGGAGAGCGGACCGGAGCAGCACAGGGAGACCCGGAGAGGCGGCGAATGCTAATGAGAGCTGAGTGTGTTTTAATATGCCACGTCTGACACCTCTTTTTCCCCAATGACGCGCCAAGGATGGAGGGTCCTGTCGGGGGTGCAGCAGGAGCAGCGCACTGTTAAGAGCCATACAGTAATGACTGGATCCATTTGTTTAGGGTGACAAAGTCCATAATAACCGTTATGTATTTACACTGCTCTACTCTACTGCATGGGTACTTTTACAACGCACTGCTCCTTTTGAGTGATAAAGTAACTAATGGTGGCTAATGCTACAACAGTGTTTGTAAGGAATGGTTCCAAGCACTAAAGTACCCCTGCTAGTTCCAGTCCCTAGCCCCAACCATCTTTGAAGCCACTTTTTAACAGAATCGTATTAAAACAGACAATAAATGAATGGCTCATGCAGTGGACAGCGAGTTATGGGGTTATAAGAGAATATGGAGGTTTTGTCTCAAATATACCTTTGATAAACATGTAAAATTAAACTTAATTGTGTTACTAATTTTTAAGCAAAGCTATATCACAATTTATTTGGTTTGGTTTATGTATTATTCTTCAAAATTAGCATTAGCATCATCATTAGCATTCATCATTTCTAAGAAGCAAGAAGTTTGTTTGTGCAACTCGGGCTGTAAAATGACATAATTTTGTTCTCACAGCCTTTGTTGAAGTATGAATTAGCCTTTAGAGAGACAAAATGTGCTGATGTCACTTACACCCACATCATAACCTGCTGTCCAGGGCATTCTTTTTACGTGTCTTTGCTCAACTCTGCAAAAAGGTCATAGAGATAGAATAAAGGGCTTTGATAAGAATGAACCTCCAACTTCATGGTGGTCTTTTATCAGTGTTTATGTGCTACATGTAGTTTGTATCTGTATTTGTAGTTTGCTGTATTCAGAGCAAATCTTTCTAACTTTTCTAACCTGTGATACGGAAATCGGTGTTGCTTTTAGTAATACCAAATATCGATATATGTATACTGACAGAGGTAACAAAAAGTATCAATACTCATGCAAAAATAATTTTAAGTGTGGATATATATTTTAGGACCAGATAGTCACTCAGCCGCACACAAAGTCCGTGCTCTTTAAAGCTTTGAGGTCTCGTCCGGTGCAGAGGCTTGTGGACGAGAAGAGCAGATGGAAATGTCCACAAAAAGTTTGTTGTCTCTGCTTTTACGTGTATCATCCATTTCCATTATCAGTTTTCTGGGTTGTTGTTAATGACTATAAGAACGGAGAGGCAACAGCATGTGTGACGTCTTCAACATGGCAGTGACAACAAATAAGAAACCCATTAATTGAGAGCAGAAATCAAACTATCATTTGAATTTTGTATAGAACATATATATAATACACCGTCTAACATTGGAGTTTTTCACACATTTTCTTTCTATATTCTTACCCCCGTCTGCCTCTGTCCCCTCCACACCAGAACATCTCTTTGGTCTGTGGTGAGATTAAAGCGTGGCTCTGAATCCTAAAGGCGCTCGTCATTAGTCTCAGGTCCAATCTCTGATTAAAAACACCTTTCATTTGACTAATGTTTCATCTTATCTCCCGCACACAGTCCCGACATCAATCACTCCCATCTTTAATACAGAGCTGCTGCTGCTGCTGCTGCTGCTGCTGCTGCTGCTGCTGCTGCTGCTGCTGCTGCTGCTGCTGCTGCTGCTGCTGCTGCTGCTGCTGCTGCTGCTGCTGCTGGCTGCTGCTGAAGATTGGCCTGTACGCCATTACCAGGGGTCGAAGGTCAACACTTATTAATACAACAATGTGATGTAATTTGAAGCAGGTCTTCACTTGAAGAGCTTTTAGAACATAGATTCTCAAACGTGCTTTTTGTAGGCTTAGGTTGACTCTTGCTATGTCGCCTGTGACTGCATTCAAAAGATTGTATCCAATTGTTAAAATTGTCAAACTGTACCAAAAATACTATATGTGGGTCTTAAGTATTTCTTTCTTAACGCATTCCTAACATCCAGGTTTATGATCTGATCTGGAGTTAAACAATAAATCCACTACAAAAATAATATCCACTTCATCCCCTTTAATATCCACGAAAAATGGCAAAGACTTGTTTAATTTGCTCCCGCAGTAATATATTAACCAAACTCTTTAGACCAGGGGTGCCCAATACGTCGATCACGATCGACCGGTCAATCGCACATTTGTATATGATAAACAATATTAGGCTATTAATGAAAGCCTACATTGTGTTTCTATAGCCTAATTATGGATAAACAAAAATAAAAAACAGTTTAATACTGACAATAAAAATAATACTAAATTATACAATAATTTAGATCTATAGGTAGATCTTCGGGCTTTGTCAAACATAAAAGTAGCTTGTAAGCCGAAAATGTGTGGGCACCCCTGCTTTAGACTAATATAAATAAAATTAATAAAAGAAACAAAAATAAACCAAGGCAAATTTAGACTGAAGAAACAAAACCATGACTAAAACATTTTTAAAAACTGTATATTTGTGTCAGAACTTGGTGATATTTAGTTTGTGCAATAGCCAATATTGTGATATTGATACTTTTGCGATATGTTCACAATAAATATTGACCCTCTGAAATTGTTTTCCAGTTTACAGAACGATTTGTCCTTAGATTAATTATTGTAACAGGCCTATGCATCATACTTAATTTTCAACTAAATACACTTCCTTAACTTTGGTTAAGGAAAATATTTCAAGTTTTTGTACGACTGTAGGAGGAAAAAAATATGAGTGTGAGCGAGTGACATCAGAAGTGATGAGTATGTAGTGTGTCACAGCCGTCTGAAGTCATGTCTGTTTCCAGAGGGAGCAATGAATATGACCTTCTGTGTCCTCAGCATGTTCTCCTGTGTACTCACTTAAGATAAGACAAGCCTTTATTTGTCCACACAATGGGGAAATTTTGATGTTGCAAGGCAAGTAGGTACAGAAGTAAAAGAACTGATAACATATAGAAAGCTGAAGAAAAAACACTCTTAATACAAACGCTCTTATAGACAAAACTCTTATAGAAGAGTCCTGTGTCCTCACCATGTTCTCCTGTGTCCTCACCATGTTCTCCTGTGTCCTCACCATGTTCTCCTGCGTCCTCACCATGTTCTGCTGTGTCCTCACCATGTTCTCCTGTGTCCGCACTGTGTTCTCGTGTGTCCTCATCATGTTCTCCTGCGTCCTCACCATGTTCTGCTGTGTCCTCGCCATGTTCACCTGCGTCCTCACCATGTTCTCCTGTGTCCTCACCATGTTCTCCTGTGTCCTCCCCATGTTCTCTTCTGACCTCATCATGTTCTCTTGTGTTCTCATCATGTTCTCCTGTTTCCTCACCATGTTCTCCTGTGTCCTGACCATGTTCTCCTGTGTCCTCACCATGTTCTCCCGCGTCCTCGCCATGTTCTGCTGTGTCCTCGCCATGTTCTCCTGCGTCCTCACCATGTTCTCCTGTGTCCTCACCATGTTCTGCTGTTACCTCATCATGTTCTCTTGTGTTCTCATCATGTTCTCTTGTCTCTTCACCATGTTCTCCTGTGTCCTCACCATGTTCTCCTGAGTCCTCACCATGTTCTCCTGCGTCCTCACCATGTTCTGCTGTGTCCTCGCCATGTTCTCCTGCGTCCTCACCATGTTCTCTTGTCCCCTCACCATGTTCTCCTGTGTCCTCATCATGTTCTCCTGTGTCCTCACCATGTTCTCCTGTGTCCTCGCCATGTTCTCCTGTGTCCTCGCCATGTTCTCCTGTGTCCTCACCATGTTCTCCTGTGTCCTCACCATGTTCTCCTGCGTCCTCACCATGTTCTGCTGTGTCCTCGCCATGTTCTCCTGTGTCCTCACCATGTTCTCCTGTGTCCGCACTGTGTTCTCGTGTGTCCTCACCATGTTCTCCTATTTCCTCACCATGTTCTCCTGTGTCCTCAGCATGTTCTCCTGCGTCCTCATCATGTTCTCCTGCGTCCTCACCATGTTCTGCTGTGTCCTCGCCATGTTCACCTGCGTCCTCACCATGTTCTCCTGTGTCCTCACCATGTTCTCCTGTGTCCTCCCCATGTTCTCTTCTGACCTCATCATGTTCTCTTGTGTTCTCATCATGTTCTCCTGTTTCCTCACCATGTTCTCCTGTGTCCTCACCATGTTCTCCTGTGTCCTCACCATGTTCTCCCGCGTCCTCGCCATGTTCTGCTGTGTCCTCGCCATGTTCTCCTGCGTCCTCACCATGTTCTCCTGTGTCCTCACCATGTTCTGCTGTTACCTCATCATGTTCTCTTGTGTTCTCATCATATTCTCTTGTCTCTTCACAATGTTCTCCTGTGTCCTCACCATGTTCTCCTGAGTCCTCACCATGTTCTCCTGAGTCCTCACTATGTTCTCCTGCGTCCTCACCATGTTCTGCTGTGTCCTCGCCATGTTCTCCTGCGTCCTCACCATGTTCTCTTGTCCCCTCACCATGTTCTCCTGTGTCCTCAACATGTTTTCCTGTGTCCTCATCATGTTCTCCTGTGTCCTCACCATGTTCTCCTGTGTCCTCGCCATGTTCTCCTGTGTCCTCGCCATGTTCTCCTGTGTCCTCACCATGTTCTCTTGTGTCCTCATCATGTTCTCCTGTGTCCTCACCATGTTCTCCTGTGTCCTCACCGTGTTCTCCTGCGTCCTCACCATGTTCTGCTGTGTCCTCGCCATGTTCTCCTGTGTCCTCACCATGTTCTCCTCTGTCTGCACTGTGTTCTCGTGTGTCCTCATCACGTTCTCCTGTGTCCTCACCATGTTCTCCTATTTCCTCACCATGTTCTCCTGTGACCTCATCATGTTCTTTTGTGTTCTCATCATGTTCCCCTGTGTCCTCACCATGTTCTCCTGTGTCCTCACATTGTTCTCCCGCGTCCTCGCCATGTTCTGCTGTGTCCTCGCCATGTTCTCCTTTGTCTTCACCACGTTCTCATGTGTCCTCACCATGTTCTCCTGTGTCCTCACCATGTTCTCCTGTGTCCTGATCATGTTCTCCTGTGTCCTCATCATGTTCTCCTGTGTCCATCATGTTCTCTTGTGTTCTCATCATGTTCTCCTGTGTCCTCATCATGTTCCCCTGTGTCCTCACCATGTTCTCCTGTGTCCTCACCATGTTCTGCTGTGTCCTCGCCATGTTCTCCTTTGTCTTCACCACGTTCTCATGTGTCCTCACCATGTTCTCCTGTGTCCTCACCATGCTCTCCTGTGTCCTCATCATGTTCTCCTGTGTCCTCACCATGTTCTCCTGTGTCCTCATCATGTTCTCCTGTGTCCTCACCATGTTCTGCTGTGTCCTCATCATGTTCTCCTGTGTCCTCAGCATGTTCTTCTGTGTCCTCATCATGTTCTCTTGTGTTCTCATCGTGTTCTCTTGTGTCCTCATCATGTTCTCTTGTGTCCTCACCATGTTTTCCTGTGTCCTTACCATTTTCTCTTGTGTCCTCACCATGTTCTCTTGTGTCCTCACCATGTTCTCCTATTTCCTCACCATGTTCTCCTGTGTCCTCACCATGTTCTCCTGCGTCCTCACCATGTTCTCCTGAGTCCTCACCATGTTCTCCTGAGTCCTCATCATGTTCTCCTGTGTCCTCCCCATGTTTTCCTGTGTCCTCACCATGTTCTCCTGCGTCCTCACCATGTTCTGCTGTGTCCTCGCCATGTTCTCCTGCTTCCTCACCATGTTCTCCTGAGTCCTCATCATGTTCTCCTGTGTCCTCCCCATGTTCTCCTGTGTCCTCACTATGTTCTCCTGCGTCCTCACCATGTTCAGTTGTGTCCTCGCCATGTTCTCCTGCGTCCTAACCATGTTCTCTTGTCTCCTCACCATGTTCTCCTGGGTCCTCAACATGTTTTCCTGTGTCCTCATCATGTTCTCCTGTGTCCTCACCATGTTCTCCTGTGTCCTCGCCATGTTCTCCTGTGTCCTCGCCATGTTCTCCTGTGTCCTCACCATGTTCTCCTGTGTCCTCATCATGTTCTCCTGTGTCCTCACCATGTTCTCCTGTGTCCTCACCATGTTCTCCTGCGTCCTCACATTGCTCTGCTGTGTCCTCGCCATGTTCTCCTGTGTCCTCACCATGTTCTCCTGTGTCCGCACTGTGTTCTCGTGTGTCCTCACCATGTTCTCCTATTTCCTCACCATGTTCTCCTGTGTCCTCAGCATGTTCTCCTGCGTCCTCATCATGTTCTCCTGCGTCCTCACCATGTTCTGCTGTGTCCTCGCCATGTTCTCCTGCGTCCTCACCATGTTCTCCTGTGTCCTCACCATGTTCTCCTGTGTCCTCCCCATGTTCTCCTGTGACCTCATCATGTTCTCTTGTGTTCTCATCATGTTCTCCTGTGTCCTCACCATGTTCTCCGGTGTCCTCACCATGTTCTCCCGCGTCCTCGCCATGTTCTGCTGTGTCCTCGCCATGTTCTCCTGCGTCCTCACCATGTTCTCCTGTGTCCTCACCATGTTCTGCTGTGACCTCATCATGTTCTCTTGTCTTCTCATCATGTTCTCTTGTCTGTTCACCATGTTCTCCTGAGTCCTCACCATGTTATCCTGAGTCCTCATCATGTTCTCCTGTGTCCTCCCCATGTTCTCCTGTGTCCTCACCATGTTCTCCTGCGTCCTCACCATCTTCTGCTGTGTCCTCGCCATGTTCTCCTGCTTCCTCACCATCTTCTCCTGAGTCCTCATCATGTTCTCCTGTGTCCTCCCCATGTTCTCCTGTGTCCTCACTATGTTCTCCTGCGTCTTCACCATGTTCTGCTGTGTCCTCACCATGTTCTCCTGCGTCCTCACATTGTTCTGCTGTGTCCTCGCCATGTTCTCCTGTGTCCTCACCATGTTCTCTTGTGTCCTCACCATGTTCTCCTGTGTCCTCACCATGTTCTCCTGCGTCCTCGCCATGTTCTGCTGTGTCCTCGCCATGTTCTCCTGCGTCCTCACCATGTTCTCCTTTGTCCTCACTATGTTCTCCTGTGTCCTCCCCATGTTCTCCTGTGACCTCATCATGTTCTCTTGTGTTCTCATCATGTTCTCCTGTGTCCTCAACATGTTCTCCTGCGTCCTCACCATGTTCTGCTGTGTCCTCGCCATGTTCTCCTGTGTCCTCACCATGTTCTCCTATTTCCTCACCATGTTCTCCTGTGTCCTCAGCATGTTCTCCTGCGTCCTCATCATGTTCTCCTGCGTCCTCACCATGTTCTGCTGTGTCCTCGCCATGTTCTCCTGCGTCCTCACCATGTTCTCCTGTGTCCTCACCATGTTCTCCTGTGTCCTCACCATGTTTTCCTGTGACCTCATCATGTTCTCTTGTGTTCTCATCATGTTCTCCTGCGTCCTCACCATGTTCTCCTGTTTCCTCACCATGTTCTGTTGTGACCTCATTGTTCTCTTGTGTTCTCATCATGTTCTCTTGTCTCTTCACCATGTTCTCCTGTGTCCTCACCATGTTCTCCTGAGTCCTCATCATGTTCTCCTGTGTCCTCCCCATGTTCTCCTGTGTCCTCGCCATGTTCTCCTGCGTCTTCACCATGTTCTGCTGTGTCCTCGCCATGTTCTCCTGCTTCCTCACCATGTTCTCCTGAGTCCTCATCATGTTCTCCTGTGTCCTCTCCATATTCTCCTGTGTCCTCACTATGTTCTCCTGCATCCTCACCATGTTCTGCTGTGTCCTCGCCATGTTCTCCTGCGTCCTCACCATGTTCTCCTGTGTCCTCACCATGTTCTCCTGTGTCCTCGCCATGTTGTCCTGTGTCCTCACCATGTTCTCCTGTGTTCTCATCATGTTCTCCTGTGTCCTCATCATGTTCTCCTGTGTCCTCACCATGTTCTCCTGTGTCCTCGCCATGTTCTCCTGTGTCCTCGCCATGTTGTCCTGTGTCCTCACCATGTTCTCCTGTGTCCTCACCATGTTCTCCTGCGTCCTCACCATGTTCTGCTGTGTCCTCGCCATGTTCTCCTGTGTCCTCACCATGTTCTCCTGTGTCCGCACTGTGTTCTCGTGTGTCCTCATCATGTTTTCCTGTGTCCTCACCATGTTCTCCTATTTCCTCACCATGTTGTCCTGTGTCCTCAGCATGTTCTCCTGCGTCCTCATCATGTTCTCCTGTGTCCTCACCATGTTCTGCTGTGTCCTCGCCATGTTCTCCTGCTTCCTCACCATGTTCTCCTGTGTCCTCACCATGTTCTCCTGTGCCCTCACCATGTTCTCCTGTGACCTCATCTTGTTTTCTTGTGTTCTCATCATGTTATCCTGTGTCCTCACCATGTTCTCCTGTGTCCTCACCATGTTCTCCTGTGTCCTCACCATGTTCTCCCGCGTCCTCGCCATGTTCTGCTGTGTCCTCGCCATGTTCTCCTGCGTCCTCACCATGTTCTCCTGTGTCCTCACCATGTTCTGCTGTGACCTCATCATGTTCTCCTGTGTCCTCACCATGTTCTCCTGTGTCCTCATCATGTTCTCCTTTGTCTTCACCACGTTCTCATGTGTCCTCACCATGTTCTCTTGTGTCCTGACCATGTTCTCCTGTGTCCTGATCATGTTCTCCTGTGTCCTCATCATGTTCTCCTGTGTCCATCATGTTCTCTTGTGTTCTCATCATGTTCTCCTGTGTCCTCATCATGTTCCCCTGTGTCCTCACCATGTTCTCCTGTGTCCTCATCATCTTCTCCTGTGTCTTCACCATGTTCTGCTGTGTACTCATCATGTTCTCCTGTGTCCTCACCATGTTCTGCTGTGTCCTCACCATGTTCTCCTGTGTCCTCAGCATGTTCTGCTGTGTCCTCATCATGTTCTCCTGTGTCCTCACCATGTTCTGCTGTGTCCTCATCATGTTCTCCTGTGTCCTCACCATGTTCTGCTGTGTGCTCACCATGTTCTCCTTTTTCCTCACCATGTTTTTCTGCGTCTTCACCATGTTCTCTTGTGTCCTCATCATGTTCTCCTGTGTCCTCATCGTGTTCTCTTGTGTTCTCATCATGTTTTCCTGTGTCCTCATCGTGTTCTACTGTGTCCTCACCATGTTCTCCTGTGTCCACATCGTGTTCTACTGTGTCTTCACCATGTTCTCCTGTGTCCTCAGCATGTTCTTCTGTGTCCTCATCATGTTCTCTTGTGTTCTCACTGTGTTCTCTTGTGTCCTCATCATGTTCTCTTGTGTCCTCACCATGTTTTCCTGTGTCCTCACCATTTTCTCTTGGGTCCTCACCATGTTCTCTTTTGTCCTCACCGTGTTCTCCTGCGTCCACACCATGTTCTCCTGCGTCCTCACCATATTCTCTTGTGTCCTCATCATGTTCTCCTGTGTGCTCACCATGTTCTCCTGTGTCCTCACCATGTTCTCCTGTGTCCTTACCATGTTCTCCTGTGTCCTGATCATGTTCTCCTGTGTCCTCTTCATGTTCTCCTGTGTCCATCATGTTCTCTTGTGTTCTCATCATGTTCTCCTGTGTCCTCATCATGGTCCCCTGTGTCCTCACCATGTTCTCCTGTGTCCTCATCATGTTCTCCTGTGTCCTCATCATGTTCTGCTGTGTCCTCATCATGTTCTCCTGTGTCCTCACCATGTTCTGCTGTGTGCTCACCATGTTCTCCTATTTCCTCACCATGTTCTTCTGCGTCCTCACCATGTTCTCTTGTGTCCTCATCATGTTCTCCTGTGTCCTCATCGTGTTCTCTTGTGTTCTCATAATGTTTTCCTGTGTACTCACCTTGTTCTACTGTGTCCTCATCATGTTCTCCTGTGTCCTCATCGTGTTCTACTGTGTCCTCACCATGTTCTCCTGTGTCCTCAGCATGTTCTTCTGTGTCCTCATCATGTTCTCTTTTGTTCTCATCGTGTTCTCTTGTGTCCTCATCATGTTCTCTTGTGTCCTCACCATGTTTTCCTGTGTCCTCACCATTTTCTCTTGTGTCCTCACCATGTTCTCTTGTGTCCTCACCATGTTCTCCTGCTTCCTCACCATGTTCTCCTGAGTCCTCATCATGTTCTCCTGTGTCCTCCCCATGTTCTCCTGTGTCCTCACTATGTTCTCCTGCGTCCTCACCATGTTCTGTTGTGTCCTCGCCATGTTCTCCTGCGTCCTAACCATGTTCTCTTGTCTCCTCACCATGTTCTCCTGTGTCCTCAACATGTTTTCCTGTGTCCTCATCATGTTCTCCTGTGTCCTCACCATGTTTTCCTGTGTCCTCGCCATGTTCTCCTGTGTCCTCGCCATGTTTTCCTGTGTCCTCACCATGTTCTCCTGTGTCCTCATCATGTTCTCCTGTGTCCTCACCATGTTCTTCTGTGTCCTCGACATGTTCTCATGCGTCCTCACATTTTTCTGCTGTGTCCTCGCCATGTTCTCCTGTGTCCTCACCATGTTCTCCTGTGTCCGCACTGTGTTCTCGTGTGTCCTCACCATGTTCTCCTATTTCCTCACCATGTTCTCCTGTGTCCTCAGCATGTTCTCCTGCGTCCTCATCATGTTCTCCTGCGTCCTCACAATGTTCTGCTGTGTCCTCGCCATGTTCTCCTGTGTCTCACCATGTTCTCCTGTGTCCTCACCATGTTCTCCTGAGTCCTCACCATGTTATCCTGAGTCCTCATCATGTTCTCCTGTGTCCTCCCCATGTTCTCCTGTGTCCTCACTATGTTCTCCTGCGTCCTCACCATGTTCTGCTGTGTCCTCACCATGTTCTCCTGCGTCCTCACATTGTTCTGCTGTGTCCTCGCCATGTTTTGCTGTGTGCTCACCATGTTCTCCTATTTCCTCACCATGTTTTTCTGAATCCTCACCATGTTCTCTTGTGTCCTCATCATGTTCTCCTGTGTCCTCATCGTGTTCTCTTGTGTTCTCATCATGTTTTCCTGTCTCCTCACCTTGTTCTACTGTGTCCTCATCATGTTCTCCTGTGTCCTCATCGTGTTCTACTGTGTCCTCACCATGTTCTCCTGTGTCCTCAGCATGTTCTTCTGTGTCCTCATCATGTTCTCTTGTGTCCTCACCATGTTTTCCTGTGTCCTCACCATTTTCTCTTTTGTCCTCACCATGTTCTCTTTTGTCCTCACCGTGTTCTCCTGCGTCCTCACCATGTTCTCCTGCGTCCTCACCATATTCTCTTGTGTCCTCATCATGTTCTCCTGTGTGCTCACCATGTTCTCCTGTGTCCTCACCATGTTCTCCTCTGTGTCCTCATCATGTTCTCCTGTGTCCTCACCATGTTCTGCTGTGTCCTCACCATGTTCTCCTGTGTCCTCATCATGTTTTCCTGTGTCCTCACCATGTTCTCCTGTGTCCTCACCATGTTCTCCTCTGTGTCCTCATCATGTTCTCCTGTGTCCTCACCATGTTCTGCTGTGTCCTCACCATGTTCTCCTTTGTCCTCATCATGTTTTCCTGTGTCCTCACCATGTTTTCATGTGTCCTCAGCATGTTTTTCTGTGTCCTCATCGTGTTCTTTTGTGTCCTCACCATGTTCTCTTGTGTCCTCACTATGTTCTCTTGTGTCCTCACCATGTTCTCTTGTGTCCTCACCATGTTCTCCTGCGTCCTCACCATGTTCTCCTGTGTCCTCATTATGTTCTCCTGCGTCCTCACCATGTTCTCTTGTGTCCTCACTATATTCTCTTGTGTCCTCACCATATTTTCATGTGTCCTCAGCATGTTTTTCTGTGTCCTCATCGTGTTCTTTTGTGTCCTCACCATGTTCTCTTGTGTCCTCACTATGTTCTCTTGTGTCCTCACCATGTTCTCTTGTGTCCTCACCATGTTCTCCTGCGTCCTCACCATGTTCTCCTGTGTCCTCATTATGTTCTCCTGCGTCCTCACCATGTTCTCTTGTGTCCTCACTATATTCTCTTGTGTCCTCATCATGTTCTCCTGTGTGCTCACCATGTTCTCCTGTGTCCTCACCATGTTCTCCTCTGTGTCCTCATCATGTTCTCCTGTGTCCTCACCATGTTCTGCTGTGTCCTCACCATGTTCTCCTGTGTCCTCATCATGATTTCCTGTGTCCTCACCATGTTCTCATGGGTCCTCACCATGTTCTTCTGTGTCCTCATCATGTTCTCTTGTGTTCTCATCGTGTTCTCTTGTGTCCTCACCATGTTCTCTTGTGTCCTCACCATGTTCTCTTGTGTCCTCACCATGTTTTCCTGTGTCCTCACCATGTTTTCTTGTGTCCTCACCATGTTCTCTTGTGTCCTCACCATGTTCTCTTGTGTCCTCACCATGTTTTCCTGTGTCCTCACCATGTTTTCTTGTGTCCTCACCATGTTCTCCTGTGTCCTCACCATGTTCTCCTGTGTCCTCACCATGTTCTCCTCTTTGTCATCATCATGTTCTCCTGTGTCCTCACCATGTTCTGCTGTGTCCTCATCATGATCTCCTGTGTCCTCACCATGTTCTCCTGTGTCCTCACCATGTTCTCCTCTTTGTCATCATCATGTTCTCCTGTGTCCTCACCATGTTCTGCTGTGTCCTCATCATGATCTCCTGTGTCCTCACCATGTTCTCCTGTGTCCTCACCATGTTCTCCTGCGTCCTCACCATGTTTTCCTGTGTCATTTTCTCCTGCGTCCTCACCATGTTCTCCTGCGTCCTCACCATGTTTTCCTGTGTCATGTTCTCCCGTGTCCTCAGTATGTTCTGCTGCGTCCTCACCATGTTCTCCTGCGTTCTCACCAGGTTCTCTTACGTCCTCACCATGTTCTCCTGCGTCCTCACCATGTTCTCCTGCGTCCTCACCATGTTCTGCTGCGTCCTCACCATGTTCTCCTGCGTTCTCACCATGTTCTCTTACGTCCTCACCATGTTCTGCTGCGTCCTCACCATGTTCTCCTGCGTCCTCACCATGTTCTGCTGCGTCCTCACCATGTTCTCCTGCGTCCTCACCATGTTCTGCTGCGTCCTCACCATGTTCTCCTGCGTTCTCACCATGTTCTCTTACGTCCTCACCATGTTCTGCTGCGTCCTCACCATGTTCTCCTGCGTCCTCACCATGTTCTCCTGCGTCCTCACCATGTTCTGCTGCGTCCTCACCATGTTCTCCTGCGTCCTCACCATGTTCTCCTGCGTCCTCACCATGTTTTCCTGTGTCATGTTCTCCCGTGTCCTCAGTATGTTCTCCTGCGTTCTCACCATGTTCTCTTACGTCCTCACCATGTTCTGCTGCGTCCTCACCATGTTCTCCTGCGTCCTCACCATGTTCTCCTGCGTCCTCACCATGTTCTGCTGCGTCCTCACCATGTTCTCCTGCGTCCTCACCATGTTCTGCTGCGTCCTCACCATGTTCTCCTGCGTCCTCACCATGTTCTCCTGCGTCCTCACCATGTTCTGCTGCGTCCTCACCATGTTCTCCTGCGTCCTCACCATGTTCTCCTGCGTCCTCACCATGTTCTGCTGCGTCCTCACCATGTTCTCCTGCGTCCTCACCATGTTCTCCTGCGTCCTCACCATGCTCTGCTGTGCCCTGTCTAAACTCACTCTTAGTTCTGATTTCAAGATGAGTTTCCGCTGCACAATTTTGGCCGTTTGCAATGGAAGATTAGAGATTGTAGTGGAAATCGTCGTGGCTCAAAATCTTGGGTCGTGAGGCAGGGACAAAGATTAAACGTAGAACCATCATAACATCAAAGACGAGCTGCAATTTATACCAATCCTGTCTCTAAAAGCTCTGTCCAACATGTAGTGTGACTTCCATAAACCTTGTGATTACTGGACACCCGGCTTCACATGCGTTTTCATAAATCGGTTTAAATTGGAGGCCAGTTATCCAGTTGTGAACGTAGTGACTGAGTGGACCAGACATTATCCCACTGGAGATGGTTACAGCCTAAATACTGCATGAAAAATGACTCAAACATATTAAAATATTAAATGAATATTAAAAACAACTTCACATACGTTTGTTATGGAAACAATTTAAGTTTAAAAGCTCAGATAATGAAAGGAATTAAGTTAGTGCAGAACTCAAAGTGGTTCGAGCTCTTTATTTCAATATTTTTCCGATTATCTTCCGTTAGCCGCTCGTACATAAACATAGGCGTGTTTTTATTCAGCGGGTGTGAAGGGTTCCAGCGGAGAACATCATTAGTGTGGCTTTGTCCTCAGCACGACGCCTGTCAATCATGTCCCGCTCCTTCAGCCTGTGGAGACGCTCTACACTAAGATGTACCAGGACCAATCAGCAATGTGTTTCAACTGCTTAGAACTCTGAATTCCAACCACAGAATGTCCAGGAAAAACAAAAAAAAGCCCCTAAAATATTCAGATAGTGTTAAAGTAATTGGATAGAGGATGATTTTTATTATAATATACATACATACATATACACAAAGCATCAAATTAATCTAGTTCGCACAAAAAAACAGAAAACAACATGTACATTGTTTAGTTGCACAAAACATACAAATTTAATCACAATATACATTAGAAAGATTAGAATTACCACGTTTTTTTAAAATTATAAATCGCACATTTTTTCATAGTTTTGGCTGAAGTGTGACTTATACTCCAGAGCGTCTTATATGTGATAGTATTCGTTATCTTTGCAAAGAAAACCCACAAGAGGGCGCTCTATGCTCTAAGCGATGCAGAAGAAGAATCTGCACTTCCCCTACCTGGAGTTTGTGGAGTTGTTTAGAAGTGACGCAGAGGAAGAAGAATTCAATGGATTTAGTGATTTGGGGTAAAACTGATGCTTTGGTAAACTTGTTAGCATGTTCTTTATGCTATAGTTATCTGAATAACTGTTCATATGTTTTGTTAACATACCAGACACTTACCACAGTTCTGTCTGTGCGTTATGTAGCTGAAGGTGTTACGTTAGCATATGTACACCTATACACCATGTTCTCTAATCTGTTATTATTTTAAATTGCATTTCAAGATGAAATGTCTGTTCTTGGTCTTGGATTTTATCAAATCAATTTCCCTAAAAAATGCGACTTATACTCCAGTGCGATTTATACTCTGGAAAATATGGTAGATACTTTTTCAAAACCATTCATAATCTAAAATCAAATAGGGTCGTCAGGAGTAATAGATAATGATGATTACGCTTGAAAGTATGACGCGTTTAAGGTGCACTATGTCACATTTTTTGGTGGAGGACATGCCCCCCTTTGGTCTCCATGGAATGTTGAAATGTTCCACAGTGTGCCATTAAACATATTTATCTCTGTAAGGACAAGCAGGAGAGATCTGTGGCGAGGCGACCCTGCTCACTAAAGGCTCATTTGCGAGATCGATAGTTTTAATGTTGTACGGTGGAACATTCCAGGCTGAGACTGTTATATATCTTCACATAATCATTACACAACCATTTTGGCGCAGTGACATCCTTAGTGCAGAGGACATTGTGGAAGACCAAAGACATTTGAGATTGTAGAGTTCATTCATGTTTGCTGGTGGAGGGTTGAGATGATCACTTCCTTTTTTTACCCATTGATTTAAGCTCATTGATGATATATAGAAACAAGGTAAATACTGTTTGGCCTGCAGAATACTGAGTTTGATTATGGTTCATGTTGACTGTAAAATCTTCACACTTTGCTTTTAACACAACCTAATATGTAATAGAAATCAGAGGGAACGTATCCCGGTTTGCCTCACCCGAGGGCGCAAAACTCTACGTAAAAACATAAATGAAATACTTGCCCTTTATAAAGGAATTGTCTAGAGGATGGATTTAATGAGGGAGCATACCTGGACATACCCTTTGCCTTTTGAAACATGATCCATTTATACATGAATAATATTGTAAAAGCTAGTTTTACAGTCAAGAAACTGACAAAATACGCTAATTGTCATATAAAGATTCCAGATTAATAATGTAAAGTTACATTTTTACGAGCCTTTTAAACAAAGCCAATGCGTTCTATAGTTGTGCATTTGTGAAACTTCAACACGAGGAGAGCGGAGGCAGATCTCGATATAGATAAGACCGTTGAATTACGTTTGGGGGATCTCGACGGGGGCGCACAGCATGACAGACCACCCGGCCTCAGATACACTGCACTCCTACATCCTCGTTGTGATCACAGTTGTTGACACCCAGTCCGCTGTGGGGACAGTTGAAAATATCATCCTCTCTCCCCGTACAGCGCAACTCGTCCAGCCAGATCCTGCCAGTGCCTGTAGAAAAGGATCAATAAATATTCAACTCCACTGTTACTATCTTGCAGTGGTGGGCTGTCAGGACCAGCAAGGCCTTCTCTGCTGGCCTAAACATCATCAGAATATAATTTTAAAAAATATATATATTTTCCCACAAATATATATTAAATTATTCCCCAGAGTAAGAGTTATACCCATTTCATGGCTTCCCTCTTGGTTGCACTACTTACAGCCCCAGGTTGAGATTTGGAGGCAGGTCTTTATGTTAGATCTTTTATCCAATCATATTCAGCCATCATGTGTGTCCAGGGATCTAAAATCTGCCGAAGCCTTCAGACCTCAACAGAGCTGGTGCTTGTAGCTTAAAATGAATGGAAATGAAAATGGTGTGTCAACCAATCAGCTTTAGAGTTGGCTATTGTACGCCTGCTAGCAGGCATAGTGCTTGCACGTCTTTTGATTGGATCACCAATATTGAGAGGCAGGTCCTATGGGCAGGTCTATGCAGTACCTCACGACGAGGAAACTGAGTTTGATGAATTAATTCACTTGCATACTACGCACTGTACTCTAATGGCTAAAGTTATAGTAGAGAATAGTGGTCTATTGGACCTGCACTTAACTCTTCTTAACTTCCTTCCACGTAGTAGAGTAAAATTGATTTTGGTTCTTAGAGTGCCTTAAACTTGTGCATTCACTACATCAAAATTAGGACTAAACCAGGACTAAACCCAAAAGTAAAATAGACACTTGTCTTTAAATGTATAAGTTGAGGTTTATTTATCAGACAAATGTGAAATACCAGTTGAAGATTATCACAGACGGGCAGAAACATCTCCCTATACCCTTATTTGAAAGTTTACTGCATAACTTTTTCTTTTTCTTTTTATCAGCTTGTTTTTAGTTATGTTTTCTATAAACAATATACTCAATATTATTTTTTTTCACATCTTCACAACAACATTCGCACCCATGAAGGTTTTTGTCAAATGTATTGGAGCACTCAGTAGCTAATAGCTAATAGCTTATCTCCAGGCAGATTTTTTCTTCTTCTAAACATCAAATCAAGTTGTTGATTTAATTGGTTTAAGCTACAAGTATTAAATAATATTTGTGTAAAATCCTACAACTTTGAAAAACTTTGAACATGTGCCAGTTTGATGTTCAGCTTTAACACAATTTAAATAGTTAAAAATGATAGTTTAAAGTCTATATGACAAGTTAAACTACACATAGTGAACACAATTATATTTCAGATTTTACTAAACATTTAGCCTATTCGTCCACGGTTTGACCATTTTTTAAAATAGCATTTCCTGGTTGCACAAATATGACATAGCTAGAGGTAATTCTGCAACTGTTACCTTGCAACCATACTGTAAACAAGAGCAAAAATCAATATAAATTACACAATAGCTATGAATTGACAAAAATAATACCATATAATGCCTTTATTTTGTCAAATTATCTTTTAAACTGTCAGGAAATGTCATTGTAAACTGTTTGTGTTTTCAATGGCACGTCGCACATTGATGACATCACAGAGGGATTCTGTTTTAGAACTCTGCCCTACTTACTGTTACAACTTTTATTTTTCAAAATGTCTTCACAAACTGTAACTTAACAGAAGTAAAACTATGATAAATATTCATCACGGGAGCTATCCCACCAAACTAAGTCATAATTAAAAAAGAGAGTATAGACTTTAAGAATGATTTAAATTACACTATACACATATCATTGTTAAAATATCTAAAATGAAAACCCTTCCTTACGCTTGTTGTTGAACTGATTATTTTTTTTGTTACAAAGGCGTGTCACACCACAGGACAGACACAAGGCTTAACACCCTCAAACGTCACATAACCATTTATCCTTCTGTCAATTTTGAACCAATAAACCTTAAGTCCAGACCCCATGTGATTACCTGGCGGAGCAGTGAAAGTGGCCAGCGCAGTCTGGTGGCCAAGCATTTTGCAGATGACCTTTGCGTCCACAGTGTCGAAGTTATCGTCACAAACTGTGCCCCACACGCCGTTGTTCCTCACCTCCACGCGGCCCCGGGTCGGCCCCGGAACCAGGCGTACGTTCCCTGAACACACACACACACACACACACACAGGATGTCAGAACCACGTGCCACTGAACTGCATTATTAAAGCTGTTCACCAGGTTAATAACAACCCCTGTCCAGCACTTTTCATGACACTCAAAGGCAGCTCAAGACTGACAAAAACACAAACACAAAGAGCAGCATGTAGAGGCAGTATGTCAAAAAGAAGTTGTAGTTATTTAACAGGGGACAATTTTCAGGGCTTTTTTGAAGATGAGGTGAGCGTAGTCATAGTCAGCGGAAGTCATCTGTATTCTGTTTTTCTAAATCAAGGACGTCCGTCCAAAAGTCATTTTTAATCTGATGGTTTGAGCAGCAGCATTTACCCTCTCCTGAGCTCTGATTGGTCCTGCCCAGAGGGAGGAGTTTGAACTGAAACTAGCCCTGCCCTACCTTTACAAGTCAGCCAAGGTGCTATGAGGCTATTGTATTCAAGGAGGATGTTTTATCTTAGCCAGTATTTCCACCAGTCTACAATAGCAACACCTGAAATCAAAGCAGTCAAATGTTTATGAGGCACTTGAAAGCACTGAAGCTCTTGCCAGAACTCAATATAGTACATCTAGAAAGTATTAACAAAAATTAATTAATATGGTCCAATTCAAATTGATTGTCCAAAGTTCAAGTAAACCCGGGCACGTCGATTGAGATGCCGATGATCGATTCTCCCAAAACCAGCAAGCGCATGGTCCTGACTTCTTCTTGTCCGTATTCAGATCAATCGTAGCTGCGTATGCTCACACGTGTATTACGGAGGACTACATGCCATTGCAGAACACACACGTGAACTTTAGATCAGTCCTAAGTGTGCCCAAACAAACCGCGCTGAGGTTTTATCATACTTCTACATGTGCCCAAACAAACAGGTTTTTATCATACTTCTACATGTGCCCAAACAAACAGTTTTTTTTTTTTATCATACTTCTACGTGTGCCCAAACAAACAGGTTTTTATCATACTTCTACATGTGCCCAAACAAACAGGTTTTTATCATACTTCTACATGTGCCCAAACAAACAGTTTTTTTTTTTTATCATACTTCTACGTGTGCCCAAACAAACAGGTTTTTATCATACTTCTACATGTGCCCAAACAAACAGGTTTTTATCATACTTCTACATGTGCCCAAACAAACAGTTTTTTTTTTTTTATCATACTTCTACGTGTGCCCAAACAAACAGGTTTTTATCATACTTCTACATGTGCCCAAACAAACAGTTTTTTTTTTTTATCATACTTCTACGTGTGCCCAAACAAACAGGTTTTTATCATACTTCTACATGTGCCCAAACAAACAGGTTTTTATCATACTTCTACATGTGCCCAAACAAACAGTTTTTTTTTTTTATCATACTTCTACGTGTGCCCAAACAAACAGGTTTTTATCATACTTCTACATGTGCCCAAACAAACAGGTTTTTATCATACTTCTACATGTGCCCAAACAAACAGTTTTTTTTTTTTATCATACTTCTACGTGTGCCCAAACAAACAGGTTTTTATCATACTTCTACATGTGCCCAAACAAACAGCGCTGAGGTTTTTATCTGGGACAATTTCCCATTATTGTGTTTTGTTGAAGGACAGTTTAGTACTTCTACCCAGTTACTTTAGTTACTAAAAGTACAGCTACAAGAGCATAGTATATGTGAAAGTAGCACATAAAAGTAGTCTGAGTACTTGTTTAGAAAGAGTGATATATTTCACACAGATTTTTTGCAAACTATTAAATTGTTAAATGTTGTGATTTATGCTGCTCTTTTGGTCGATTTGAGTAATGAAGCCTGCGTAAATTCAGCCTGGAAGACCTAACTCCACCCATCTACATCAAGGCCACCTGCTCCCCAGCTCAACCAACGCACCCAGTCCGGCCTGTCCGGCTGTGAGAGTTCAGATCTCTCCTTCACCATGGAACTCCTCCAGGTTTCTACTTTTTCCCATGGAAGTTTTTGTAGTTTTTCCTGGCCGAGAAGGAGAGTCCTAAGGACAGGGGATTCCCAGGACATCGCCCCTCGCACCTGCTCCCCATCTTAAATCAACGCAAGTCACTCCTCCCCATGGCACGTCGCACCTCTGCTCCCAATCAGCGCACAGCCGGTCCGACATTAACCCTCACTCAGTTGGCTTGGCCGCTTCAGACCGTACTGCGACCCACCACCTCCCCTCCTCCTCCTCTGCATCCCTCTCATCCTAATCATCTACCCTCTCACCATATCTACCACCACCAGTCTCCAGGCCCTGGGGGGAGACATCTAATACAAATAGATCATGGAGTGCCCAAGATCGCAATGTCTTCCGCCGGGGTCTGAGCGCCAAATAACCCATGTAATAAAGCTTGCTAAACAGTCCTTTCTTTGTTGTCTGTCTCTCCAGGGTGAAATATTTTTTTAGTTTAATGGAGTAGAAAGTGGAGATACCTTCTCTCAAACACTGTACATATGACTTAAGTAAAGTACAGATAACTATAGTTTTTACTGGTCAACGTGTAGAGTTCTTTTACTTTTGTACTTGGTTATTTCCACCACTGCATCTACCATAGACAGTACAAGTACTCACGATCGGGCGGAACCTCCCCTGCACTGCCCTTCTCTCCAGGTGGACCTGGTGGACCTGCACAAACACACAATCATTACACACAGTGATCTCATCACAATTATTAGAACATTAGAAAAAAAACTACTGAATTCATCTCTGGTACATTTGTGAACTAATACTAATAAAGTTCAACATAGTACTTTGAAAAACTAAATTAATGGTAAAAACAAGGCTAGACACTTTAAAACAGTATTATTAGACAGACGAAAACATATAATAATAATAATTAACATTCTGCACTGTTCACCTTGATCTCCTGGAGGACCAGCAACACCTGAAAACACAATTAAAAAAACAATGTTACTTATAACTTTGAGTACAACAATACTAAATACCAACATTGTTTATTAATCAGATAATCAGTCCCACCTAACAACGTGTTTTTGTGTCATTTAAACAAACCCTTCATTTCTGTTATTTCCTTTTACCCTAGAAAATAAATGTGTTTATGTCTCATTCTCTCATACAGTAAAGATGTGTTACCTTGTGCTCCGGGTGGGCCTGTTTCTCCAGTGTCACCCTTCTCTCCCTTCTCTCCTTGGATTCCATCAGACCCAGGATTTCCTTCAAACACACCACAACAGAAAACATGAGTCCGGAACATAATTAAACATATAAAAACATGTACGACAAATGTCCACATACCTTTCTCCCCGCTGTCACCTTTGGGTCCTGCGGGGCCTGCAGACAAAATCCAAGACAAAGTGGTTACTGGCATAGAACATTAAAATAGAAACAAGTTATTTTAAAGTGTTTTGTCACTAATCCAAGTAGTTTCTTCAGTTCGAATGCAGCGCTGGTAAGGGACTGGCTTTAAGTGCCTTGTTCCCTAGCAACCATGTTTTACACTGGGCCAAAACTCCTCAAATGTCACAGAACAGTATGAGAACAGCATTATGTTTTTGAACTGTTTGGAGGATCAGAAAATGTGTGTTTTGTGTGAAAACTGCCCCAGTCTGATGTCATCATGTTTTGGACCTTATCATTATCTTTTCTTTTTAAAAAGTAAAAAGAGCAAGCAAATTGTTTTTTTTTCAACTTTTCCTCTCAAACCAACACTTGATTGGTGTAAAACTATCATTTATATTTGTTTTACTCCACAAAACAAAGAAAAAGGGACGAAGTCATAAAAAGCTGTCATACGCTACGCACTTTAAATAACTTTAGCATGCTAACGGTGCACTTCCTGTTTCTCGTAGAATAAAACACTTTATATTTTGATACAAAAAAAGCGCTGTGGTCTCTTTTTCACCTGAATAGATGCTTTAACAATATATCTGTACTGGGGCAAAACAGAACTTACTTTATTAGATACAAACACATAAAACAATGGGCAAATGTTCTGTTTTTTCATGATTTTAGGTACTGCCCCTCATATCTACACAAAGTTGGAAGGTGTGACTTATCACCCGAGTCATATTTTGCATAATCATTCATGACCATAATGCATCATCTAGTTAGTTAGTTTCAGTATTAGCTCCTCCCAGACATATCAGGCAGATATTTATGCCGATCCTTTACCAGAACTGTGTCAGAACTTAAGAAGCGTCACATCTTCACTCTTTCGTCCTGTTTGCAGAATTCAACCCTCTTTTGTTGTAAAACATACCCGGACGACTGAGGGGTAACACAGACATGATATAAAAACAAATTAATACGTAAATATGGTTTTACGTTTATGTAAAGCTTTTTTTCCCCAAATGGTTTGTAAGGGAACATGTATTCTACAGTTAAGATTAACAAATCTAAGACTAAGAACAAATATAACATGAATTTTCTCCACTATAGGAATATTTGAGTGTTGCAACATAAAAAAAGTACACAAACAGCCTTAGAGTAACTAAAAAACATAAATCAAGGACATTTTTATCCAACTCTTTCAATTTGAACGTCCAAGCTTTATGTTAATAGGTGAGTGTCACAAGCCACACTGTTGCCTTAGCTACAGCTCTACCACTGAATGTGGCCTGTTGTGTCACAACAAGGTAAAAGGGAATTTGTACATTTAACAGGTTTAGACTAAATAACTTAAAGGACACATACTACGCTAAATTGACTTTTTGAGCTTTAAATTATGTTATGTCATCGTTCCCTCATCAAAATTTGTATTTTAACTTCATTCACACTTGTTTCATTAATCCTGTTTACAAGGTTATTTTCTTTGGTCCTTCTCTGAGCCTCACAAACCACTCAGCTTCAAATTTTCCAGATTTGTGATGTCTAATGTAGAAATGTGGAGGACTCCTGTGCTGTTTTGAAGTCCATAAATCATCACCAGAAGATGCAGTGCTATAACCTGAAGAGGGAACACCTGACTGATATAAAGTGATGTGTGGGTTTCAATACATACATTATTTTAAGTTCTAAAACAGTACAAAAGATGTGTCCTTCAAATCCACATGCAAATAATATCCAAGAGTCCATGTAAACACACATATGTACCTATTAAACCGGGTTCTCCCTTTGCTCCAGGTCCCTGATCACCAGCAGGACCAGTAGGACCTAAAACATGAAACAGATTGAATGAGACGTGATGATTTCCCAGTGACACGTGATGAAAAGCATCTCTGAAATGCAAGGCCAGCAGATCATGTGGGAGCCAGCTGACTCAGGCCTTTCAACAGGAACAGAAAGTAGCTTAAGATTTACATTTCTATGATATTTTCCATCTGAACTTCATAATTGTGTGTTTTACAGAAGTGAAATCTGTGGACGTTGTTTGTTTTGTTCTTCAAATTGTAAGGAATTTGAGTAAATGTGGAATAAACTATGCCTCAACTTTAGTTCAGTTTGGAGATAAAGTTTGATATTTGAGTCTCAATGTTTTCTGTTTTCAATCGTTTTCTGTCACTTTAGTTGCCGGACACCAGGGCTGTCAGAACTACAGCCCGGGGGCCGAATGTGGTACACAGACCTCCTGTTGAACTGCCCAAATGTTCATAAACAATAGGGCTGAAACAATGAATCTAGTACAGCGAGTAATTTGATGACAAAAATCTTAATTTTTTTTTTATTGCCTTGTTGATTTATTTAATTTACATATTTCATCAAAACCCTGAGAATATGTGACGTGGAGTGCACAGAACTACTTGTGGCACTTTTTTCACACGGAGCTTGTTTCTACACAAACCTGCTGTAACTAAAGAACAGCAGAGTGTTTTACACTCACACGTGTGTCTATAGAGCAGAGTTTTGTTGTGTGTGAGAGCCTGGAGGGCCGCAAAGATCAAAGTCCACACCAAGGGTCAAAGACACAGAGGCTAAAATTAACAGCACACGGAGCTAATGCTGCAAAATGAAATGAATCATCTGCAGAGCTGCAGAGTTACGGCTCAAAACAACACAAGGTAAACCAACACGTAACATCAAGTGTTACAAACACATGTAGATGCTTCTTATCTTACTGTAATACTGTGACATCAAACGCAAATTAATTCATAGCGAGTGTTACTGTTCAGATTTCATTTTGCCTGTTTAAAATAAAGTCTGATGGTACATTTATTAGACATTTTTAAAGATTCTAACATGTTTCTTTCTTTTCTAGTTGTGAAGTGTCTGTGAAAGACATGGACCCCTTCTCACAAATGCTTTGCAGGTTAAAGTCTAATTGTGTTATCAAATATGTTATCAAATACCATCTTCGATTGTAGTAAAGTAACTGTATTCTGAGTTTGTCACTTCTCAACACTGTCCTCTGTATTGACCACCGTTTGTGGCCCTCAGCTTCAAATATGTTCCAACATGTGACGCTTGGTGAGACTTTACATTTCACATACAGAATATATATATATGCATGCAGTGCTAATGGCAGCTCACCGGTCGGTCCCTGGGGTCCAGGTTCCCCTACAAAAACAAAAACAAAAATAGAATTCATTATAGTATTACACTTCGAATGGTAATTGACTCTCAGGAGAAAGGTAACAGTTATGAAATAGAGGAAATGGCCTTTATTATAAATTCACATACTACATTTTTAAATAGTAATAATCTTTTTAATCGAGCTGAACTTTTTGAAGCGGATTAGCTGTTGATTGGCCTGTGCTGTTCTCTACATAACACACAACAGGATCATTTGCCCAATTTAGGCCCGGATTTGCTTCAGAGAGGCGTGATTCGAGTTTGGATCCTTGTAAGTGATTTTTAAGCTGCTTCTCTTCATGTTTGTTGTGTTTATCATAACCAGAAAACATCACACTACTGCAACAGCCAATAAGACAGAACGTCAAAAGAAACAAGATACAACAACTGCTGCGGCTAAAACATTCAACCAACAATTCAATGCAAGGAAATATAGCATTTTAATTTTAAACAAAACTAATGTAGATTTTGAGTTGTTTAACGTTATGACCATTAAAATACAGAAATAGCTTTAACTTACCACTTTGTCCTGGTTCTCCTTTTGTTCCTGTAGAGCCCCCATCACCTTTGTTACCTGCACACACCATCACATTTGTTGACTGTCACATTTGATCTCGCACTTGTAAAGGTGTACTAAATGTGTACTCTGTAACTTTTATGACGGAGGGATTTGGAGGAGTATAAGCAGATAGTGGAGCCCTCACTAATGCAAAATACTGTCGTAATTTAAGTTGCTCTGAAGGGAGAGGGGCTGCCGCGCTTTGACCTATTGGAAGTGCGAGTGAGATGGAGCCGTCTGAGGGAAATGTCAGAGCTCCTCATCCATCAGCTGTTCTCATCAGAAGAGGACGAGAGGAGGACAGGAGCCATCATTACGGCCGTCATCTGAGCACGCGGCCTGAAACATAATGCTACGCGCCGCTCGCTCCTCATTTACATGCTAAAGTCTTCCTTTTCACAGCGAAATTCTGAATTTTGGAACTGAGGTCACTGCTCATTGGATTATGGGTTACGGGCGGCTTGTTAGCGCCATTTTTAAAGGCAACAAATCCAAAACACAGGACAGTAGTAGACTTGCCAATCCGGAAATGCCCTGCATATTCTTGTATGTGTAAGTACGTACACCCCCAACAAGTTCTGCAATTTAAAATCCAACACAAGGACTTCCTCGTGCTGCTTCTTCTATCTTCTTAGTTTGCTGCACATACAACCTGGAAATTACACAGCGAGTCCATCCATTGCAAGGGACTAAATATTGTTCTTACTATGCTCCGTAGTAGTATTGTCCTAATACTTGCTCTGTTTTTGCCTTCAAAATGGCGAGGAGTAGGGTATATATTTCCCGGACACAACTGACCTTTGGGTCCTGGTAATCCTGGGAATCCTGGGTGTCCTGCATTCACAAAAACATTAGTAAAAACGATATAAGTCACATATTTCACAAGAGGTGAGCTCATTGTCTTTGCACAGTCGTGTCAGCGTGAGCAGGACCTTGAGTGAGGCTGATGGCGCTGAGGCGAGTGTCCAGTCTCTCTGCACTGGAGTTTAACTGGACCAGGTCAGTCTGAAGCCTCTGGATCTGACCCTCTTCTCCGCACCGACTCTCCACCTGCACACAACACCACTCTGAGGAAGTGTATCTATTTCTTTATTGAGGTACTGTATTTTCACAGACTAGTCCAGGTTAAACTCTGGAATTTGTCTCAGTTTCTTTCTCTATTTGTCTCTTTTGTACATTGAATATGTTGATCAAATGACAAAAGTTTAACTATTTCATTCTATCTATTTTTCTTATAATGATTTATGTCCTAACACAGCTATATAAATATGAGTGGGATGCATTGTCCAGACCTGGTTTTTGAGGGTCCACAGTTGTCTCCGTAGGCTATGTGTCTCCTCTGTGTTGTTCTTGACTAAAGTCTGGAAGTCTGCTGGACCTTCTGACATCTGAGGGGACGTCCGACTGGACCACTGAGGACTGGACACTGACTGCTCAAACGAGAAAACTGGACAAAAATAAGTTCATTAAAACAATAGAGGACAATGTCACTTTTGAATTAGCCATTTCTAAATCTGTGTGTAGTGGAAATGAATTGTTGTCAGGCAAGGGAAAGAGTCATTTATCTCATCTTGTCATCTTGTACGATTATCTTTGAGCCTTTGGCAGAAGTTCATATTTTCCATGTTTGAACAACACTGTTGGGGCATGTAACCAAGATAACCAAGATGTGAGAAGACAACAGGGCAGAGGACACATCCCTGAGGGATTCCAAGCTTCTGACAAATGAGAGGAGGAATTCGAGGCTTTCTCGTGCATTGCAAGAGGCTTTCTTCGTAGTTTTGGTTTAGGACAGCCCTTTCAAGCCGTTCATGCACATTTGTTTCTCATCACCCAAAAGCCAGGCAAACATAACCAAGCTGAAATCAATTTTACTGTAATAAGATAAGATAAGATACGATATTCCTATACATCCAACCAAGCCTTCCCACATTGGTTTCCTTCTGTATCATGTGAAGTCAATGCTCTTAAATATTCCTGTTAAGTGAATTTGACTACATATCAAACATTAGTATAGTATTTATGTATTTATTTTCTCTTGATCCAAAAGGGTATTTTCAAGACATATTAAAATGTTTAACCTGATCGTTTTTATTAACAGGTTCATTGTCTTAGTATCCACCTATTTCAACACAATTCCGCAAACATTCAATTAGGGTAAATATATAGTACTTTTTTACCTTTATGGCACTCATCATACATCAAGGAACCAGTCACCCATTCACACTCTGGGGGCGAGGCGGGTTAGGTGCCTTGCCCAAGGACAGTATTTACCTGTGGAAGCTGCGATTGCTCTGCCAACCTGTGGGTCAGTGGATCTGACCGCTCTACCAGGATGTTAATGTCGGGAGCGGGATTCGAGCCGTCGATTGCACATAGCACATTTATGCAGTAATTTTACTCTTCCCCATCTAAAGACCTTTCCAGTGTAGAGCGCCTCCATTCTGAAAGCTAGTATGGTTCCATGCATTTATTCCATGCAACTATTTACAACCATTCAATTAGCTGTCAATCAATAAGTAATTAGCACTGGAAATTAGCATACATGCTAATTGGGGCTAACAACCATGTAACCACCAGCATTTCTTGTCTAACTGCTGGAAAATAATACATACATAAGTAAACTTTAGAAAATGGATTGGATATGGACTTTTATCACTATTACACATTGTAACAAATATGAAAACAGTCCACAAATGTATATTTCATTTCGCTGCCTCATTAAAGTGAATAGACAGAAAGCTTAAATCAGTTCCAGGCAAGAGTGTAACTTTTCTAAACACCTGGAAGGGTTTGTATTCAACCATCCGACTTCAAGCCGCCCAGAGAAAGGGTGCAGTGTTGACTTGTTTGTGCACATGGACATTGAACATTTTGCACAAATCAATCAAACTTGGTCAAATCATATTTTTGCAGCAGGACTTTTATTTCATTCTCAAGTGAACAGAATTCCTACTCAATTGGAAGTGTAAGTCTGTAGCAGAAAAAGGCAAAAGTGGGCAAGGCGGAATAAGGTGAATAGAGGAATATGTCCTCTGAAACCCAGCAATAGGGGTAAATGTTATCTAACCAAAGTAGATGTGAATATTGCTATCGCCGACATTCGTAATAGCAAATCAGCGCAATAAACAATATTTCGAACCAAAACTCTGGGAACCAACTTATGTAATCAAATCTGTGTGTTTAGGCAAATGTGCAGAATCCACGCCCAATGTTTTTGTTGTCCGCGTGTTGAAAACCACCAATGCCCATTTATTGCACCCAGTATGGCATTTTGTGAGTTTGAAAACTCACGCAATAACTCTTATTTACTACTTAACAACACCTACCGACCTTTATAGAGGAGGAAGATGTTTAGAGCCGTCTGTAGAATAAGGTACACCACGATCACAGTCAAACACCACGGCCTCTTCTGACGGGCTCGCTTCAGATCTGAAACACATCCCATAATAACAGTCAGCACATCAGGCCACAGGGCATCTTTATAACTTTGTAACTTCTGGTGGTGGAGCTGCACCTGCTTGTCACCATGGAAATCATACGACTTTGCTTTGAACGTTCCACCCCTTGCATTAAATCAATTAACAGTGGTTTTATTGCTCAAAAATGCATTCTCTGGATATACATTTTAAAAATATATACTGTATGCGGAAAAAAGAAGGCAATTTTGTTGACAGATGAAGAGAGGGAACAGCCTATGCACAGCTCAACTGAGGAGCACGAAATACCATGTTTGTAATATTCTGTCAATGTCAAAGTGCATACTATTCAAATACTTGTTGCTGTGATAGTCAGGTATTCATAAATATTAAACTGAAATTCAAAAAAGGACCCATTTACTATATCTATCCACCATCTGATCAAAGGGAACTACTGG
Organism: Eucyclogobius newberryi; assembly: GCF_026437365.1. Lineage (NCBI taxonomy): Eukaryota > Metazoa > Chordata > Actinopteri > Gobiiformes > Gobiidae > Eucyclogobius > Eucyclogobius newberryi. The sequence goes on along the minus strand of NW_027315768.1, from coordinate 8,304,418 downwards.
GATCACTGGGAACATTATAAGAAAGCTATAACGCATTTATTCTCAGTCGAGTCAATCATTCTGGGAGTGTCAAAAGCTTCAGAGCCCAGACCTTTGTTTTTATTCAAAAGCAACAATAATGAAACAACTTCAGTATGAACTGAAGGGGTCAAGTGTTTAGGTAAAATCAACCCTAATGATACGGGGTTAGCAAACATGAACAATATTGTCTGGGACAGAAAAATCTTGCTATGGAAACAACAGTTGGATACCTTATGGGATGTACCCTACTTTTGGCAGCAGGAAAAAAACATTCATAAAGACGTGAAAGACACAGAATTAACCGACTGCCAAAGACGGACAAAATTACTTTTCCAGTTCTTTGAAAATATTTTTTTTTTACGTTTCTGGGTGTGTCACTAGAGCCAGGGGTTTTTCCCTAATTTACTTTTTCTCCTGATTTATCTGATAAAATGAAACTATCAAGCAGCTGGCCATGTTAAACAAAATCAAAGTAAAGCTTTTAGCACACTTCTATTCAAATCAACCATTCAGGGATGAATCAGGGTCAGTTTGCTCTCAAAACCCACAAATAAAAATTCCAATTGTAATTTTTAAAACATAATTACAAGTCCCTAAACATGAATTTAAGTTAAATTTGCAACAGCTTTTAAAGAAGACATGTCAGAACCCAACAAATGCCCAAAATAGTGTCAGTCAGACGGCTCCTCCAGACACCAGCTTTACTCTGACTCGTATTTACCAAATCTGACTTCCTTCTGCGCAGAGCAGCTCCAAAAGGATGTGTACTCCAAAGGTTTCAGGAACATCTTCAGTTTGAATTGGGGCTCATTTTAATAGACTTAATCTTAACTGCACTTCTGTTTTTTTTGTTCCCTCTCTGTGTCAAGTTGTTTGTTTGCTTCTTCTGATCTGTAACTTGGTTGAGAAAAGAGACACTGTAGATGCTGAATCTAAACTTAACATTGCTCTCTGCTCTCTCTGGAGGCTTTTCATCTCGCGCAGAGCAATGTCGCCCCCCTCTGGTCACTGCACGTCAGAGCCAATTCTCTCTGTTGTGATTTTGGGCTCAATCGAAGTGACAATATGAAATGATTTGAACATTTGTGTTTCAGGCACTGCTCCTTCGGATATGATTTGGTTTATCTCATTCATTCATGTAAACCTTTTGAAAATACCAGATTTTGTGCAATATTTAATGTCCAGACAGTTATTCTTACAGTCATTATACTCTTCTTGGACCACTAATAATGCCGCCACTCTTTGAAACTACTCTAGAAACAAAATTATTTCACGTTTTTTCGATTAAAATACAAATTCTACCATCAATTTGCACTGTTTTCAGAGAGTGGTTTAGTCTTATTCTCACCATCATGTTCGAAGTTGTAGATTTCCGATTGGCTGAGCGACATCCCAAACAGAGGGTTGTTGTGCGTGTGGGACATGTCCTCTGAGTCCACTGTAGTGTCCATGTGTGTGAGGAGCGGCGTCCCTCTGCGCGTCTCATATATGTGGCCCTTAAAGTGCCCCCTCCCTCAGAGCGTCCCGGGTTGCGCCATGGGCCTGTTTGCTGGTAAATGCACTGTAAAAGATGACTCATCGATTAAGCTGTACTGATGTGTATTACACCTATTTAGTTACAGAACACTGAATATGTGCATTCAAATATATTTTGTGGTGGATTTGTTACACGGTCTTTTATTCTGAAAAAAAAAACAAAACAGCATTTTATTGGACAGAAATTACATATTTATTTTTGACTTATGATTTATTGTGAAAGGAAATAAATCGTACTAATTCCATGGAGTTTGAAGACTAAATTGCTTTTATTCTTTGGAGTTTAGGAAAGTTAGGTACGTGTATTTAATTACTTTCCAACACAGAATTGTTTTTTTTTTGTTCATTGGATTATTTTATCAATTTATCAATAATATGTAAAATATGTTTGTAGTCAAGGTCGACATTTCATTTATATAATTTTTTTGTGTTTTAAAAATCCAGTTCACTTGTCAAATAATTAATCAAAGAGAGAGAAAATGAAAAGTTAGAGATTTTGATTCAAAATTGGGATTAAGTATTTTGAATGTGTATAGTCATTCTTTTTTTTGCAGTGTTTGTGGTTGAAATGTTTCACAAGTTTCTCTTACAGTCAGTTTCCCCATCGGAACTGCTTTTGTCCACCTCAGCTGCAGAGGACTTCCTTCCCCTGCTTCACCAGCAAATGATCAGATTGAGTTATTCAGTGGTAAATCAGACTCAGAATCAGAATCAGAGGTTTATTGCCATTGTCAATGAACAGAATTCACAAACATTGGAACTTGTCTTGGTGATTTGGTGCAACATAAAACAATGAAGAATGATAAAATTACATATATAAAGTCAAAAAAATCTAAATCTGCTATAGGATAAATAATAAACATAGGCTATAAAATAGAAATAGAAAAAGGCTTACTATGTACACACAATTTACAGTTGAATTTACACCTGTAGTGTAGAAAGTGAACAGTACAGTGAGTGATTAAATTACTGTAAGTTACAGTGTCTAGGAAGTGTTCATGAGTTCAACTGCAGAGGGAAAGAAACTGTTCTTATGGCGGGGGGTTCTGGTCCGTAGCCCGTAGCCTCCTGCCTGAGGGGAGTAGCCTCCTGCCTGAGGGGAGTGGCCTCGTGCCTGAGGGGAGTGGCCTCCTGCCTGAGTGGCTCAAATAGTCCATGTCCAGGATGAGAAGGGTCGGCTGTAATCCGACCTGCTCGTCCCAGAGCCCTGGAAAAGATCCTGCAGAGATGGAAGTCTGCAGCCGATCACCTTCTCAGCAGAGCGCACGATGCGCTGTAGTCTCTGTTTGTCCCTGGCTGTGGCTCCAGTGTACCACACGGTGATGGAGGAGGTGAGGATGGACTCAATGATGGAAGATGTGTAGAACTGCACCATCATCTCTGCTGGCAGCTTGGCTTTTCTCAGCTGCCGCAGGAAGTGCATCCTCTGCTGGGCCTTCTTATTTTTGTAGTGCCCAAAATCACTGCAGCAGTTGCCACCAAGGGTGACAGAGAGAAGCAGATTAAACAACGTTCATAGGAAATTAGCAAATTTCCCAACATCCCCTGTCCTTAGACCCTCTTTCTCTGCAAGGAAAAACTACTAAACCCTTTGGAAGAAAGTAGAAACCTCGGGGAGAACCACAGTCAAGGAGAGATCCTGCTCCATCGGACGGACACCCTTCAATTTGCAGATAGACTGTGGAGCCAGAACCACTCAGGAGGAGAGAGGGTGGTTCATCTAGACACAGTTCATCCAGGCAGCCAAGGAGCATCTGGATCCACAGGTCAGCATAGACAGTGTCTGAAACAGCACCACAAGGAGATAAACATGTATAAACATTAATGACTGGCCTGACAGGGGAACTAAAATACTAAATATTGTAGGAAAAGTATTCATAAGCAGAGAAGAGTGTTCAAGCTTCCATACTTCCCCCAGCAGAGTTGCTGGGGCAATAGCATAGCTGGGAGACTGTAGGTCTTTATTTCTGTTCCTAACTGGCCTGACCATAAGCGATTTCAAAGAGGAACGTTTTAAGCCTGGTCTTAAATGAAGAGACTGTGTCGGCCTCTTTAACATGGACAGGAGCTGATTCCACAACACAGGAGCTTGGGAGCTAAACGCTCTACCTCCTACTGTGCTTTTAGAGACTCTTGGGACCATCAGAAGCCCAGCATTTTGAGAGTGAAGAGCTCTAAATTCGACAGGGAGGCAGGGAGAAGAAGTTTTGAGACATCAAATTATGGTGTCAATAATGTATATGTTTGTCCCTATGAATATGCTTTTAATTGAATTATGATAACCTTTAAGTGAAAGCAGAAGGGGCGGGGCACGCTCTAATACTGGGAGAGACTTATTCAGCACAAGTTCTTTTTTAGGTTTGTACTTGTTCCATTTGATGAACTTATGATGAGTTCACATTTAGGGCGAGGTCGAGTTCCTTTGTTATCCAGAGGAGTCCTCGTTTGACCTTCTGTGCTCACCCAGAGTCCTCGTCTCCTCTCTTCCCGATTCTTTTGGTTCCTGTGGTGGTTTCTCTAATATAATGACTAAACTCTATAAAGTTCAAGAATCCCGGTAGTTACAAGGTGCATCCGTGGAGCGAGATGGCAGTGCGTATGTTCGTCACCAACGCAATCTCACCTCTGACCTTTACATTACAAAAGTCCCACAAAACCCCCTATCTTTGGCCGAGCCCCCACAAGGGGCAGGGCTCCATCCTATGTGGATCAGTCTGCTATGTGTGTGTAATCCGACACTTGCAGGACCTTTACAACCATTGTTTCAAGCCCTAAATATCGGGTGGGCGTGTGGTGTGATACAAATTCATCAAACAATATAATAGTAGGCAAGAAGTGCAAATGATCTCAACAGCGATAAGGCTAAGATTTAAAAAAAATTCATCCCGAAATGTTTTTGAAAATTTGCGACATTACAATTTACACTGTAACTGACGCTAGAAAAAATACTTCAAAAATGCAGAATGTTATTGGTGCAAATTCAAAAAAGGAACCTTTTATTTCCAATTTAACAACAAGGTCTTTCTGATAGCTAAGTGTATATCAATATAGTGCATCGGTTTATAAGCCAAACAAATTGTGACACTATAAGTCTGTAATGCAACATCTGCTCAACAATCTAGCTTCTGGTACATTAACGTCCCATAAAAGCTGGACCTACTTTCAGTTTGCTTGCCACATGTTAAGCGATGCCATTGTATTTTGTTAACATTCATTCTATTCATCTTATTCCTCAAGTCGGTCTGGGGGCCATATCCAACGTTGACTTGTTGGTCACATGAACATTGGACATTTTACACAGATCAATCGACTTTATAGCATATTTTAGCAGCCAGACTTTTCCCTCGTTCCCCATTTAAAAGAAGGAGGGAGTGCCATTACAACAGAAGTGCTGATCCGTGGCAAAAAGAGGCATAAGTGGGCGGGGCAGAATGAGGTGAAAAGGTTCTAGGGGGTTATGTGGGTGCGACACAAATAAATGTGTGAGCCCTTTGTTTTTCCTACTCCTTTTTCTGTGGCCACATACCTGACATTTGAGGCTCATGATGATCTTCATTAAGTTGACTATGTTTTTTAATTTGAAGTGCGTAGAAAACGTGATTTCAACCACTTTGGAGTTGTTGTTCGTCTTAACAGCAGACTTTTAGCTCCGCCTCTGTTGCAGCCGTGGCCTCTCGTCGATCATCCGGACGAGGTGCGGCTAAACGTGAACGTGTCTCTGATTGTGGCTGCTCCTTTAACATGACAGGGAAAACAGTGAAAATTGTGTTTTATTTAAGTTAGCGGAGGAGTGGTACAGTCCACTCGCTCTGCATTGGCCTGATAACAACACGTGTCGCGGTCACTGCAGCGGCTCAGGCTTAAGCGAACTCCCTCACTGCACAAAGCGGACCACTCTTCTTCAGTTTGATCAAGAAATAAATAAAAGACGATCCACAGAGTCTGACCCGGTTAGTCCCCCAGAGTCCTTAAATGTCCTTGCTCCGCCCCTGCCCCTGCTCCGCCCCTGCTCCAGCATCCAAACCCTTCTCCTGCTCTTGGCTCTAGAAAACACTACAGGCTACAAACTATTGTCGCTTTCTGTTGCATTTATAAAAACATGATTTAGACATTTGTAAGAAATTCAACAACATGGGGCCGGTTCCACAAATGTTCATTCATTTCATCCAAAGATGTTTTGCTCCTTGTGGATCGTAGAATACGTTTGCCGAGTCAAAACTGTGGCTTGTACAGCGGAGCGGCCCATATGCTTGAGGGTTCATGGGAGTTTGCCCAACCAGTCCACATGTGCTTTGCAAACTGTTCACCGCCTTCTTTTTCTTTTTCTCACTACTGAGGACCTGAGGACCCAGATGCCCCTCTCCTGGTGTAGTGGTCCCTGCCCCGTGTGGACGGTCCCTCATCTGCCTAAAGAGTGGGTCCAGCTCGACTCAGACGATCCCTCATCTGCCTGAAGAGTGGGTCCACCTCGACTCAGACGGTCCCTCATCTGCCTAAAGAGTGGGTCCAGCTCGACTCAGACGATCCCTCATCTGCCTGAAGAGTGGGTCCAGTTCGACTCAGACGGTCCCTCATCTGCCTGAAGAGTGGGTCCAGTTCGCCTCAGTCGGTCCCTCATCTGCCTGAAGAGTGGGTCCAGCTCGACTCAGACGGTCCCTCATCTGCCTGAAGAGTGGGTCCAGCTCGACTCAGACGGTCCCTCATCTGCCTGAAGAGTGGGTCCAGCTCCAGTCTCCCTCGTGTCCGTCTGTCCGTCTGGAACTCCTCCAGGTTTCTACGCTTTTTCCCAAGGAGGGTTTTTTTTGTAGTTTTTCCTGGCCGAGAAGGAGAGTCTAAGGACAGAAGACCCTGGGACATCGTCCCTCGCCACCACAGACATTGTCTGACTCCATCGCCACCACAGACATTGTTGATTCGGCCCTCAGAGGCGACTGCTGTTGTGATTTTGGGCCTTACAAAAATAAATTGAATTTAATTGAATTGTGGATCTGGAGAAGGTGTTTGACCATGTCCCCCGGGGTGTCCTTTGGGGGGTGCTCTGGGTGTATGGGGCCCTTTGCTCAGGGCTGTCCGGTCCCTGTATGACCGGAGCAGGAGCTGTGTTCATCGCCGGCAGTAAGTCAGACCTGTTCCCAGTGCATGTTGGACTCCACCAGGGCTGCCGTTTGTCACCGGTTCTGTTCATAGTTTTTATGGACAGAATTTCTAGGCGCAGTCAGGGGTCGGAGGGTGTCCGGTTTGGGGACCACAGGATCTCATCTCTGCTGTTTGTAGACGATGTTGTCCTGATGGCTCCATCAAACCCGGACCTGCAGCTGCACTGGGACGGTTTGCAGCCGAGTGTGAAGCGGCTGGGATGAGAAACCAAGATTAAACCAGGTCCAAACCAGGACTAAATCAGGACTAAATCAGGACTAAATCAGGACTAAACCAGGACAAAAAAAGGACTAAAAAAGGACTAAACCAGGACTAAATCAGGACTAAACCAGGATTTAACCAGGATTATAGTAGTTTTTCCTGGCCGAGAAGGAGAGTCTAAGGACAGAGGACCCTGGGACATCGTCCCTCGCCACCACAGACATTGTTGATTAATTTCTCCCTGTGGCCCTCAGAGGCAACTGTTGTTGTGATTTTGGGCCTTACAAAAATAAATTGATTTGATTTGATTTGATTAAACCAGGATTATAGGATTATACTAGGTCTAAAAACAGACTAAACCAAGTCTAAACCAGGACTAAACCAGGACTAAAACAGGACTAAAACAGGACTTAACTAAATTGATCGCAGCCTGTTCTGTTCATAGAGGTCACTAGGGCTCGTGTTATTGATAACAGTTTGTTTTTGCTGATTGACATTCATTCAATTCATATATAATATATGTTATACAGTATTTAGTAATATTCATATCTATTCCTCTTTTCTGTTTTCTTCTTGGACATTTTTAGTTTTCATTTACAGGAAATGAACGTTATTCGAAGAAAGTGGAAACCGAAAGTTCCTCTTTGCGTTTGATCTGGTCTGTAAACATGAGCGACTGTTCAACTTGTTTTCTTCTCAGCGCGTTCCCTTTTGATTTGGAATTACTGCATTTCATTTTAGTTTCAATTTCTTCTTTTTTGGAGTGAATTTACATGATCAGCTACAATACAATGTTCAGACTCCAAAGCTGTGAGGCTGTGTTTGGCCACTAGATGAAGCTGCGATCTTGTATTATTGTTGAGTTGCTGTCTTAAGTCTTTTTTAAACTATTCAATACGTTAACTAGTATTGATACCAGATACTCATTTAATACAAATAAATACAAATACAAATCATAATAAAAATAAAAATAATAAACAGAACAAAATTTGAGTTTTAGAATTATCTTAAGAACAGAAAGTATTATGTTGTGTTAAAGATGTCAGTCTATTGTTTTAAATATTGACCTATATAAGGGTATTTTTTGAATTATCATCGTGGTATGGAGTGTTTCTGTATTATTAAAATTAAGTTTGACTAAAAGTAACCAAACATGAACTAAATAACTCAAAGGAGCAACTGTTTCTCTCACTTATGAGTTCAAATAAAGGCAGTTTTTACTCACAGTCTAAAAACAAGCTCAGTAAGAATTGATTGACTGAATAAAGATAGAGAAGTAACAACTGTATATTTCATCTATTTTTTTTTTTTTCAAAGTACTTATTATTAAACTATAACATAAGTGGATCCTAATTTTACATCATTTTTGTTCATTGTAATCTGTAATATTGATCTAAAACGGCTTTATAACAGAAACATGTCCACTGACTTCCTGTACAAAACTGCAGAACTTCTTCATAGTGACATTTTGCCACAATAAGCAGCAGACTGTCACTTACACGTTTTATTTGGAAAAAGTGGCTGCGAGACATTTTAGAGCTCCACGTGTCACTGGAGTCTTCTTTTTTCAAACAATCCAGACTAAGTACGGGGATGTGGGGGCGGGGATAGGGGGTAGGAAAAAACAGTCGAGTCTCAGTTGCAGGACAATATAGGATTACTCAAACGTGCAGGATGAATACATGAAAACCAAACAGCACAAAAAGAAGAAGAATGTAAATCCTGAGTTGTAGAGTGCTGACGTCGGATTGGTGAACACAACTTTATTATTTAATTGGATAAAACAACAACACCAGGACACCCTAGGCCGGAGGTCAATGATCGACTTTGTTGTCATGTCATCTGACCTCCGGCCGCGTGTCTTGGACACTCGGGTGAAGAGAGGGGCAGAGTTGTCAACCGATCACCACCTGGTGGTGAGTTGGATCCGCTGGCGGAGGAGGAAGCCGGACAGACTTGGCAGACCCAAGCGCATTGTGAGAGTCTGTTGGGAACGTCTAGTGGAGCCCTCTGTCCGTAGGGTATTCAACTCGCACCTCCGGGAGAGCTTCTCCCATGTCCCGGGGGAGGTTGGGGACATTGAGTCCGAGTGGACCATGTTCTCCGCCTCCATTGTTGCGGCTGCTCGGAGTTGTGGTCGCAAGGTCTCCGGTGCCTGTCGTGGCGGCAACCCCCGAACCCGGTGGTGGACACCGGAAGTAAGGGATGCCGTCAGACTGAAGAAGGAGGCCTATCAGGCCACTCTGGCTTGTAGGTCTCCGGAGGTCATCGACAGGTATCGGCAGGCCAAGCGAGCCGCGGCTCGTGCTGTCGCAGAGGCAAAAACCCGGGCCTGGGAGGAGTTTGGGGAGGCTATGGAGGAGGACTATCGGTCGGCACCAAAGACATTCTGGCAAACCGTCCGGTGCCTCAGGAGGGGGAAGCAGTGTCTCACCAACACCGTTTACGCTGCGGGTGGAGGCCTGCATCGTAGTGATGTTGTGTTGACGTAGGTAGATGTTGGTTGATCCAAGATGGCGCCTGTGGACGGCCACGCTACTGCTCGATTCCTGTTATGCGGCTTATTTGTGACGATCGTTACATCGTATGCAGTTTTATCAGCCCAGACATTAGTCTGTTGTGTGTCTGCTGTGCGGGTTTATGACCGTGGCGCACTTTTCCGCATCAAAGCGACGATGGAGTCGCTTTTCGACACATGGGACAGGTACAAACAAGCCTTTCCGCCACCCCTTGTTTGTCCACCCAACTCACCTGACGTTTTGCTGCTGTCCCGAGGCCCGGGGAAAAGGAGGAAGCAGAGGAGACGAGGCACAAGGTCTGGTGTGCAAGTCAAGTGCAGACGAGCCTTGTGTTCGGAGCACACCAGCCTGGACTTTGGGAGACGTGCTCGGTGCTTGCGCCTGGTCCCGCTCCTCGATGTTTGCGGCTGTTCGCCGTCGCCGTCTTCACCGCCTGCCCGTGTCATCGCGGCTGCTTTCCCGGAGCCTGCACGGTTCATCGCGGCTGTTTTCCCGGAGCCTGCCCGTGTCATCGCGGCTGTTTTCCCGCTGCCTGCACGGGTCATTGCGGCTGTTTTCCCGGAGCCTGTCTGTGTCATCGCGGCTGTTTTCCCGCTGCCTGCACGGGCCATCGCGGCCGCACCGGTCCTGGAGCCTGCGCGGGATGTGGTGGCTTTTTTCCTGGAGCCCGTGCGCCGCTGGAATTATGAGCGCTGTGGTCCACCGTCCGCTTCCTTGTTTTCGTCGGCTTACCGGCGAAACAGATGGGAATCACGTGACCGTAACTCGTGCCTTCGACAGGTCCCGCTGCGCTCAGCTGAACCGATGGACGTGACGTCATCCACGGTCCGGCTCGGCTTGTTGAATGCCCGTTCAATTGCCAACAAAGCGTTTTCCTTGAATGAACTTTTTACAAGGCAAAACCTTGATTTCATGTGTCTTACGGAGACATGGCAGAGAGAGGGTGAGTTTATTCATCTAAATGAACTCTGCCCACCTGGCTGCTCCGTTTCTGCGATGCCTCGCCCTGGTCGACGTGGAGGAGGTCTGGCAGTTGTGTCCCAGGACCGTTACATGTGTAAAGTCATCGACTCACAAACTTTCACTTCCTTTGAATCACAGATGATTAAGGTTGGTTCTTCAAGTCCTTTTTACTGTGTTTTAGTCAACCGGCCCCCTGGTCCTGCTGCTGTCTTTTTAAAGGACTTTAGTGACTATTTATCTTCTATTATAAAGCTGGAAAATGTTTTAATTCTTGGGGATTTTAACATTTGGGTCGATGGCTCATCATGCCCTGCAAAGGATCTTTTAACCTTGACCGAAACATTTAACTTTGAGCAGCATGTTTCAGGTCCCACTCACCAAAAGGGACACACTTTAGACCTGGTGTTTTCACTTGGCCTGAGTGTTGCTAACCTCTGTGTGGAGGATGTCCATATGAGCGATCATAGCTGTGTTTTATTTGAATTGAACTTTTCTCCTGAGCCTGTGCCCTCAAACATCAGGTCTCAGAGGCGCATTATCACACTGTATTTGATCCTCATTTGTTTATGAATTGTCTTGATGTGGACAGTTTAATTAATTCCTTTAACAGCCAATGTGTATCCATTTTAGATCAGGTGGCACCTGTAAAATCCACTGTGTCGTCACAGAAAAAAGCTTGTCCTTGGATAAATGAAGATATCCTAAACCTAAAGAGACTATGTCGGAAAACTGAGCGTCTGTGGAAAACCTCTAGTCTTGAGGTCCATAGGTTACACCTCAGAGATCTTGTGTCATCTTACAATGAAATGATGGAAAGTTCCAGATCTGATTACTTCCGCCAGCTAATAACATCCAACAAGAAAAACCCCAAAGTGTTGTTTGACACTATAAATTCTATTGTTTGTCCTTCAGCTGCAGTGACTCCTGTTTCCTGCAAAGCCGACAGCAATGAATTCCTCAGGTTCTTTATCGATAAGATCAAGATGATCAAAGACCAAATCCCACTCCTTTTGTGTTATAAACATGTTTCTGTGGAGCCTGTTTCCCAAAACTGGTCTTCTTTTAAGCCTGTCACTCTAGAAGACATCTCAGCTCTGGTGACCAAGATGAAACCCTCCTCTTGTACATCAGATGCCCTTCCCTGCAGGCTCTTCCTCAAAGTGTTTGATGTTATTGGCCCCTGGGTTACCAAAATGGTAAATCTCTCTCTTTCTACCGGTGTGTTTCCTGGTCCATTTAAACATGCCATAGTTGAGCCTTTACTGAAAAAGACAAACTTGGACCCGACAGACCCAAAAAGTTTCAGACCTATTTCAAAGCTCCCGTTCATGTCCAAGATCCTTGAGAAGGTGGTCTCTGAACAATTGTCAGATTTCCTTGATCAGTCAAACATTCACGACTCTTTTCAATCTGGTTTCCGCAAACATCATTCTACGGAAACTACATTGTTATAAGTGTCCAGTGACATTATGATGTCTGCTGATTCTGGGAAATGCACGGTTTTAGTTCTGTTGGATCTGTCTGCAGCCTTTGACACTGTCGACCATCATATCCTGTTAAACAGACTGAGGGACCTGATTGGACTATCGGGGTCAGTTCTTCATTGGTTTTCCTCATATTTATCCGGTCGGAACTTTAGTGTTGCTGCAAACCAAATAATGTCCGACTCAGCTGATCTGTTGTGTGGAGTTCCTCAGGGCTCCGTTTTGGGTCCCGTCCTATTTCTGCTTTATATAATTCCCCTGGGAATGATCATTAAAGAGTTTAGTGATGTGTCCTACCACCTGTTTGCTGACGATATTCAGCTATATTGCTCTTTTAAACCTTCTGAGATTCAGAAGCTGAACTCCTTGGTCAGTTGTTTAGTGCAAATAAAACAATGGGAGTCAAAACTCCTTGCAGCTAAATGCTGACAAAACAGAAACTCTGATTATTGCCCCTGATAATGCTATTCCAGGGAAAAACCAGTACTTGGGTGTTTTAGGCCAGACTGCTAAACCAAGTCTTAGAAACTTGGTTGTTGTCTTTGACAAAGACATGTCTTTAGAGCACCACTCCAAGCTGTTGACGAGGAACTGTTTCTTTCAATTGAGGAAAATCTCTAAGCTCAGGAAAATGGTGTTTCAAAATGACCTGGAAGTTATAATTCATGCCTTTGTGTCTTCACGCTTAGACTATTGGAACAGTTTGTTTTCCTGTCTTAACAAGAAGGAACTCTCTCGTCTGCAGCTGGTCCAGAACTCTGCAGCGAGGATCTTGACCCGCACAAATAGAAGGGCCCACATTTCACCCATTCTCAAAGCCCTTCACTGGCTGCCGGTCTCGTACCGGATACAGTTTAAAATTCTTGTTTTAACTTTTAGAGCTTTAAATGGTCAGGTCCCATCGTATATCAGCGATCTGATAAAACCGTACGCTCCCTCTCGCTCACTAAGGTCCTTGGATCAGAAACTGTTGTTGGTTCCTCGCCCCCGTTTTCGGGCCAGAGGAGACAGATCCTTCCAGGCTGTTGCCCCCAGACTCTGGAACGATCTTCCGTTCTCCCTACGGTCACTGGACTCAGTTACTGCTTTTAAGGGTCAGCTTAAAACCTTTTTATTTAGTCAAGCCTTTTAAATGCACTTGTTTTACGGACTGATTTTACTGTATATTGTTGTACATGTATTGTTCACTGTAAGGTTTTTATTGTTTTATTCTGTGTTTTGTGAAGCACTTTGTGACCTCTGTCTGTGAAAGGTGCTATATAAATAAAATTGACTTACTTACTTACTTACTGCTGACCTTGACTGGGGATGTCGTCGGACGGTGGAAGGAATACTTTGAGGATCTCCTTAATCCCTCAGTCACGTCTTCCGAAGAGGAAGTAGAGACCGGGGACTCAGAGGCTGGCTCATCCATCACCCGAGCTGAAGTCACTGAGGTTGTTCGCAAACTCCTCGGTGGCAGGGCTCCGGGGGTGGATGAGATCCGCCCTGAGTGCCTAAAGTATCTGGATGTTGTAGGACTGTCTTGGTTGACACGTCTCTGCAACATTGCGTGGCGTTCGGGGACCGTGCCTCTGGACTGACAGACCGGGGTGGTGGTCCCTCTGTTCAAGAAGGGGGACCGGAGGGTGTGTTCCAACTACAGAGGGATCACACTCCTCAGCCTCCCGGATAAGGTCTATTCCAAGGTACTGGAAAGGAGAATCCAACCGATAGTCGAACCTCGGATTCCGGAGGAGCACAGTGGTTTTCGTCCCGGTCGTGAAACACTGGACCAGCTCTATACCCTCCATCGGGTGCTCGAGGGTTCATGGGAGTTTGCCCAACCAGTCCACATGTGCTTTGTGGATCTGGAGAAGGCTTTCGACCGTGTCCCTCGGGGTGTCCTTTGGGGGGTGCTCCGGGAGTACGGGGTCCGGGGCCCTTTGCTCAGGGCTGTCCGGTCCCTGTATGACCGGAGCAGGAGCTGTGTTCGCATTGCCGGCAGTAAGTCAGACCAGTTCCCAACATGTTGGACTCCCCCAGGGCTGCCCTTTGTCACCGGTTCTGTTCATAATTTTTATGGACAGAATTTCTAGGCGGAGTCAGGGGTCGGAGGGTGTCCGGTTTGGAGACCACAGGATTCCATCTCTGCTGTTTGCAGACGATGTTGTCCTGATGGCTCCATCAAACCCGGACCTGCAACATGCACTGGGACGGTTTGCAGCCGAGTGTGAAGCGGCACCTCCAAATCCGAGGCCATGGTTCTCGACCGGAAAAAGGTGGCTTGCCCTCTCCAGGTGGGTGGGGAGTCCTTGCCCCAAGTGGAGGAGTTCAAGTATCTCGGGGTCTTGTTCACGAGTGAGGGAAGGATGGAGTGTGAGATCGACAGGCGGATCGGTGCAGCGGCTGCAGTGATGCAGTCGCTGCATCGGACTGTTGTGGTGAAGAGGGAGCTGAGCCGAAAGGCAAAGCTCTCTATTTACCGGTCGGTCTACGTTCCTACCCTCACCTATGGTCATGAGCTTTGGGTAGTGACCGAAATAACAAGATCGCGGATACAAGCGGTCGAAATGAGTTTCCTCCGCCGTGTGGCTGGGCGCTCCCTTAGAGATAGGGTGCGGAGTTTGGCCACACGGGGGGAGCTCGGAGTAGAGCCGCTGCTCCTCCACGTCGAGAGGAGCCAGCTGAGGTGGCTCGGGCTTCTGTTCCGGATGCCTCCTGGGCGCCTCCCTCGGGAGGTGCTTCAGGCATGTCCCACCGGGAAGAGGCCCCGGGGAAGACCCAGGACACGCTGGAGAGACTATGTCTCTCGGCTGGCCTGGGAACGCCTCGGGATCCCCCTGGAGGAGTTAGAGGAAGTGTCTGGGGAGAAGGAAGTCTGGAAGTCCCTGCTCAGACTGCTGCCCCCGCGACCCGGCCCCGGATAAAGCGGCAGAAGATGGATGGATGGATGGATGGATAAAACAACCTGATTTGTTTTGTTCTTAAACCATGACAGTGAAAGTTGCTCCCTCATCTTTGTCTCTCAGGCTCTTGGTCCTGAAGTGTTTTTATTGCAGGTCCAACATCAACTCAAGTGACAGAACTGTGTCTTAACCTCCCCCTACAGGCCTGTCATGATATTACATCGGCTTATTGTTCTGTAATTATGTAAACACTGGAACAATATTTAGTTAAATGCAGTGTGAACATTTTCTTTGCATTTGTAGGAAGTCCCTTTTTTTATGATTACATTTGAGCCGCAGAGGAGTGAATATATATAGAACTTTTTGATCCAATTCGACTAAATGATCCCTCTGATCACGCCTTTCAGGGTAACCTTATTTCTACTACTTATTTGTTTCCAGTTCGATCTTGCCTTTGTACTCCACCAATCGCCCAATTTTATTATTGTAAGAAAGCCTGCTTCACTCTTCAAGCCTGTAAACGTCCTGTATCTGGGACCTTTTTACCTTTGTGGGAAAATTATGGTGATGTTCTTTAATGCAACAGTTAAATGTCTGTGATCTCTATGTGTCACTGAGCATTAGATGTCTGACAGGCTGTGGTCGACTCGAATCAAGCATTTCTCTCTGAGTGCTCTAGCTCCACACACTGGACGACCCCACGCGGCCTTGAGCAGAGAGCTGAAGGTCACTCGGCTCTGCGCTCTCGTCACATTTGACTGTACCTCGAGTGTGGCCCGATTGGGGGATGCGAAAGCCTTCTGTTATGCTGCTCCCATTGGAACTCTCTCTAGTCTGGGACTGAGGTTGTGTGAGCTGGTTTCACTGGAGAGTTTTTGAGAGTCCATTTTGAATAATAAACAAAGAGCGAGAATCCCCCCAAAAATGTATTTGTTTTTAAATTTTGTTTCTTGTTTAATGGTGGGCCAAGGTTTCCTACTTTTGTCCAGGTCAACCTTGTGCAAGACGGTTCGATCTCAATGGGTTTTTTAATCAAGGTAAACAAATAAATAAATAAATAAAAGAATGAGCAATTGTTATTAAGAATTATTCAGTCTTAATAATTCAGGAATAATACTAAAGTTGTTAAGATAAGTATGGAGCCTGAATGATTCTTAACAAACTATTCTTCATTATGAATTGAGTCTTTTCTCATTTTATGAAGGATAATTAAGGTGTAGTTATTTATAAAGTTATAGAATACTGACTGAAACCAGCAGCAGTGTGTTCTAAAAGGTGGTGTGACCTGGATGCACATGGCACGCTCCTGGACACGTGCACGGCTCTATGGAGACTGAAGAGTAATGGAGAGAGAATATTAGCGTATTAACCGGGGAAAACAGACCAAAGATACTCTGTTTTTCTGCTGAACTGAAAGAGGCGCCATAACAGAAATAATAAGAATAAACTCACTCATGTATTTAAGCAGCTTGGGCCCCTGACTCTGGGGCTGAGTCAGGAGCCCCGGGCCTGCTCTGGACTCTGGACTCTGGTCAGTGTGTGTGTGTGTGTGTGTGTGTGTGTGTGTGTGTGTGTGTGTGTGTGTGAGACCAGACCTGTATAAAGTGTGCAGCAGGTGATGAATAGAGCCCGTGGTGCGTTCAGGGCCCTCTGTAAACCTGTATACTCCTCTATGATCTTCTACTGAAAGTGTTTTTCAGACTTCCTATAAGTGATCTGTTCTTCTGTATCTACCTCTGTATCTACCTGCGTTGCACCAATGAAATTTCCCCATGTGGGACAATAAAGGAATATCTTATCTTATCTTATGAGCACCTCTATGAGCACCTCTGTGTGCACCTCTGTGTGCACCTCTATGTGCACCTCTGTGCCGTGCACACACACGGTGGGTGAGCGCGCGAGGTGGTGATAATCTCTTGTTTGGTTTCACGCGCGAGCTCTGACATTATTGGACGTCGTCACCTCGAGCCTAAACGTGTCGTGAGCTCTGATTGGACACTCAGGCCCAGAGCCGCGTGTGCGCGTGCGTATGTGTGATGAGCTGTGAGGTCGCGCCGGACGCGGCCACTCACCATGACGCGGAGCGCAGTGTGCGGCACGCGCCCCGCAGCCCCCGTGGACATGTTTTAGACCAGGACCAGGACTAGCCCGGGACCGTGGACCAGGACCAGGACTGTGGAGCCGCTCTGGACCAGGACTTCACTGAGAGGCGGGACATGGAGGAGCGGCGCGGCAGCGCCTCTGACAGCGGCGAGGACAGCGCGTCGCCGCCGCACCGCGTCACTAACTTCTTCATTGATGATATTCTGAGGCCGGACTTCGGTAGAAAGGACGCGGCGCGACCGCACGGCTCCGGCCGCGTCACCCTGCGCCTGCACGCGCCCGGGACGCCGTGCCGGGACTCGAGCTCGAGCTGCAGCAGTGACTCTTCTCCCGCGTGCCCCCGGAAGAACGGGGAACGTGTGGAGCCGGGGCCCGCTGCCGCGAGCGCAGCGGGAGGCAAAGGCGAGGAGCGCACGAGCGGTACTCCGCAGGACTCTCCGGGCTCCGCGCGCACACCGGGGCCCAGTCCAGAGAGCCAGCCCATGCTCTGGCCCGCGTGGGTCTACTGCACGCGCTACTCGGACCGGCCCTCATCTGGTAAGAGGCGCACGAGCCCCGTTGTGCGAGACCCGAGAAGAGTTAGATACCATTTAATTAATCTCTAATTTTACATTGTTATTTTAATATAATAATTGAAAAAGATGGAGGAGTGTGGGAAACTATTCTAAAGGAAATTATAGGCCTACGGGAATTGGACATTAAAAAGAGGGAGAAAAAAAAATTAAAAAAAGCAATTAGGCTAAATTTATAAATGAACTAAAATTACATTTAAAAAAAAACCCTCTATAATCTAAGGGAACAATACTGTGTAAATTACTTATGTCAATGCTGCTAATATATATATTTTTATGGACAAAAGAATATTGAACTCATTTATCACGATGAAAAAAATCCTTATTCCACATTGTGTTGTATATTTCACTGCTTCATTATTTAGCCCGTGTATTTGTTTGTGCGACTTACAGTTCTTTTATTTGACAGTATAAACAAAGACACAACAGCCTGAACACGCGCCGGGCCGTGCGCAGAGCGTGTCCGTGAAACGCCTCTCACACCGCACACACCGCCTCTGGGTCACATAAGGTTTTTATTTATTTTGAATGTCCTAATTCTGGGCTGAATTTAATTTCACCTAACGTAGCTACGCAAGAAACATTTTGGAACTCAATTAATGCACAAACGATGTAACAACAAAATTGTCATAGGCTAATAGTATTTTTTTGTTTTTTTTAGTGGCTGTAATAATAATAAGCGTTTGCTATTGCAGATTTCACCATGTAATTTACTTAATTCAGAAAAATTATCTATATGGTGAAAATGATTTGTTTTGCTTTTTTTCAGTTGGCCTATTTAAACTATAATTAAATTAAAATATTCAGTGATTTTTTTCTTCTTTTTTATCAATTTATTTTATACCTATTAATATTATCATAATAATAAAATAAATCCAGCTTCTTGTTTGAGTAGTTGGTTTTGTCAGCGTGGTCGCGCTCCGTACGCACTGGAATGCGTAAAGGCGCGTGATGGAGCGTAAGAGTACCGGGAACTGCACAACAGCCACTTACGCACGGCACGTGCGGATTAAAAAACATATATATATATATCTATTTTTTTAAACCAAAAAATAACGAAACATAAACGCAGATCTGTTTATACTTTTACTTCAGATATGTTTGTCTGTGGACCAAGATAAAGGCATTTTCATAAGAATGAATGAAGCATGAGACATAAAAGTGCACGTATGTGTGCATCATTGTCTTGTTATGCATTTATTAGCCAACATTTACTCCAATCTTATCCAAAGATATTATATCTTTAGATTAAAACGTTTTTCAAGGGCATTTAAGGAGGATTTATTTTAATTTCCAAAATCACTATTGTCATATTTTGTTTTGTTTTTTCAATTTCTTTCTGAACAATAACTATTGTTTCAATTCTTTAAAAAAAAATATGCCAGACATGATCTTAAAAAAAGGTGATTTTCTGTTTTTTGTCCATATATATATATATATATATATATATATATATATATATATATATATATATATATATATATATATATATATATACATATATATATATATATAGATAGATAGATAGATAGATATAGATATAGATATCGATATCGATATCGATATCGATATCTATATCTATATATACACACATGGACAAAAAACAAACACAAAAACGTGTGTGTGTGTGTGTTTGTGTGTGTGTGTGTGTGTGTGTGTGTGTACAGTACAGTATATATGTATAGTAATGTTTGTGGTGTGCCGTGGACTCTTTTGAAAACACAGGTTTGGCCTGAACCTGCTCATACAAACTGTGGAGATAAAATTACGTGCTAAACACAAACTCTGATGTGAATATTCTGAGGGAACATAAGGAAACGCTGTTTACAAGTCATTTTAATAATAGAAAATAAAATAATCTGATTCTGAGTGTGCACGTAAACGCAGCCATTGTTTGGACATCATTTTCAGTCTAAAAAAACTGTTACATGCAATATTTTTCATGTTATGTTCACGTATTTTTAACATTAAAGTCATAATAACGTATTTGACGTACGGCGAATAGCCTATAACCTCTGGCAGGATTTTGTATTCGAACTTCTTTTTTGAAGCACATTAGAAACATCCGATTGTATTCCGAGATCTTATTCTTGTGGAGACAAAGCGCACACACAGATCTGCGCACTGACTCGTGTGATCGCGCTCCCTGCCGCGCGCGCACATCTGCTTTGACGCTAATCCGCTTTGCACTGAAACATGGATGTAGTTTATACTATACTGTATTTTATACTATACTGTAGTTTATACTATACTGTAGTTTATACTAGTGCAGATATGTTTTGTGAGATATCAGATTAGACCATGTTTATAAATCCTGTCTGTTTTCTCAGACAGTAAACCAACCCAATTACAATATTACTATTTGTCTTGTTATACAGACTCCACAGGAAGTATTTTTACCTCATAATACAACTAAATATGTGCATAAAGTAGCTTATATGTCACGACATAGTTATATCCATACGCAGCCGGAAAATTACGTTTTAAGTTGGTTTTGTTCAAAAAGTCATTTGATAGTGTTGCCCAATATTGCCACCACGTTTTATGTAGATTAAAACCAAAAATATGTTATTTTTTTGTGGTCTGACAAGGTTAAAAACTGCTTCTGGTGTATGTTGTTAAAATAAAACTAAAATGCTTATACCCATATGACCATGTGTTTTGGAGCCAGTGGTGCGTAATTTAAACACGAATATTTAGAGTGACTCCTTGTCTTTACATGTGGATTTAATGCATTAAAAATGTCATTGAAATGTTTTAAAATCTTTAAAACGCTTAATGAAGTAATGGTGTATAGAAAATGGAATGACAAACCAACTTTTTGGTCACTTAAACGCATTTTACGCAATCTATGTTTGTGCCATGCGCCAAGTTGAACATAACGGATTAATTAAAGGCCTATATATTCACAGAGGTATTTTTAGTGTTTATGATTATTAATAGTATTGTTTTAAATTGCAGGCCTACAGCACATAGTCAA
The DNA here is from genome assembly GCF_026437365.1 of Eucyclogobius newberryi. Classification (NCBI taxonomy): domain Eukaryota; kingdom Metazoa; phylum Chordata; class Actinopteri; order Gobiiformes; family Gobiidae; genus Eucyclogobius; species Eucyclogobius newberryi. The sequence goes on along the minus strand of NW_027315768.1, from coordinate 8,283,994 downwards.
TCAATAAGCTGATTAATAAAAACACATTCTGCTTGTGCACAGCTGTTGTTTGTCCTGAGTGAAGCTTAAAAGGTTACACCGATTTTAAATTTTTCTATAAATAACCCCCTTTTTTAATTCAATGTCACTGAAACATATTAACGTGATGGAGAAAGTCCGTTTTTCATGATTTTCAAGATGTAGAATCTAACTAAATCACAATAATTATGTTCTGTCCGGTATTTTGTTCCCCGGTGGAACGATCCACATAACTAAAATTACATAGAAAAATGTACGTTTTGCATTTGTTCTTTCATTCTCGTTCGATTGTTTGGTGCAGGCTCGTGATTTTAGTTTATTAAGGCTGAAGACCTATTTTCTGTTCCGTTTTGTTTTTTTTATCAATCCATCTGCCTCGTGTCTCCCTCTCTTTTACGTTTAGAGAAGAGCATGTTTTTGTCTATTTTCCAAACAGATATTATATATATATATATATATATATATATATATATATATATATATATATATATATATACATACACATTTAAATGTAACTGTACTTTATTATTGTTGACAACATCAGACGCTCAGCTTCGTTTTTACCTTTTTCCTTTGTTTCTAAACATTTTAAACATTTTTTTTCCACGTTAACTTCAATGCACTTTTAAAGCAGAAGTAAAACGTTTTATTTTCTTGTAGGACCTGCAAATTATGTTTCAGAACTAAACATGTAAACACAAATGAGCCTGCGTGTTTACGTTTTATATTCTTGCTCATTGATACAATTAAAATATAGTAACATGGGGGAAAAGAGCATACAAAGACGAGTTGCCTTGTCCCTCTTAGAATGTTCGACTTAAAACTGATTTATTTTTTTTACGTTTTTTATTAAAAACGCGTCCAATCCAAACGCATTGATTTTTCCTTAGAGGGGAAAAACACCACCATTTTCCAGCTATTTTTGGTTTGGGAAAGACTTTGATATTGCAGCTTAAGGTGTTTCGTGTGCGTGAAAAGACCAGACGCGGGTTTAAATGGCACTTTCTCTACAAAAGGTCACGGCGGTAAATCTCCGTACGCCTCATCTTGATATTTAACGGCTCCCGGTTTATAATCTGACACGTGGAGCCCAAAAGAGCTCCTTTAATTGTCTCTCTCCACGTGTACAATGTGATTTCGTTCAATGTCGTTGCGCTCCAGAGCCTCGCGCCGTGCCGTGCGTAAATGACGTGATCCCCCGCTGTTCCCCCGCGAGCGCGCCCAGGTGGGAACGGAGATCACGTGACAACTCCGTAATTATAAAATGTATGGATTAGAAATATGATTCTTCTGAGTTATAATGGAACCAAATCATACAAATAAATGAAACAAATACAAAGATAAACAGCGTCACTCGTTACAAAATAAATACAAGGAAAATGGTCATGATTTTTTAGATTATTCGACTAGTCAGCGATTATTTAATTTTATGGTCAGCCATTTAAAGATTGACATATGGGGAGTGAAGGCTTCTTGAGAGTATTTACAAAGGATAATATTGATGAATGGAATAATGCTTTATCCTTTTTGGACGCTTTGATTTTATAAAGCTGCTGTCTTTGTTAAAAAAAAACTCTTTTCGAATCTGTATATATAGTTTAAATAACAATTACGATTAGCAAAATACAACCACGAAGATTTTTTTCATCATTGCAGGCCTGGAAATTGGCTTGTTTACTGTTCAAAAATTTGTAAAACATTTCATAAAATTTGACTGCTTTGCAAAAACATATCAGAATTTCCTTCATTTCATTCAGCTTGTTTCTATAAGAATACATGAAGAGCATATCGGGCGAATGTGGGTAAAGTTATTTTTTAATAGAGCTTTTAAAAAATGCATCACATTCAAGACTGGCAGTTCATTTAAAACTGAAAATATCAGTTTTAAATGAACTGCCAGTCTTGAATGTGATGCATTTTTTAAAAGCTCTATGATTGGTTTACATAGGAGAAAGTGGGCCACTACAAATATCTTCAGTTTTTTGTAATAAAAACACTAAAAAGCATAAAAGCAGCAACTACATTTAGTATTTGGTTAACAGATTTTATTCAAAGAGTTCATTTGCAATGCTAAAGGCTTACAATTGACAGTGTTTTCAAAAGCTGAGTGTATTTTAGTGCATGAACGTATTATTTGATCCATTCTTGTTATTGATAAAGATGGAATGGACATGAAGATGGAATAAAACAGACGTGTTTTGGGGCCATGATGGGCCTGTGTCCACGTGATGCTGAACAAGCTCTGTCATTGGGCTTGTCACATTTCAAAACATTTGAATTCTGTCAATGATGAGAATTGTAATATTTATAGATTTTGAAATACATAGAATCAAAGTTGACAGTCCCACTTTACCCACAATCCCCTTGTTTCGTATCTCTAACATGAATGAAAGGTGTCAGCCCATAATATATCCTCATTCTCATCAAGTTGGTTTAATTTCTAGTTGATTATGAACCTTTTAGGGGACAATTCTAAGAAAAAATAATAAAATAAATATGCAAAAAATTGATTGATATTAATTCAGTAGTTTCATTTATTCATTTAAATTAAACATTTAATGGTCGTGAGTCGCTCTATTGACTTTTATCTATAGGAAAACAAATATGTAAATTTGACTTTAGAAATCTGAAAAGCAGTTTCTAGAGCTCAGTTTTCCCATAGTATAACGCTGCATTCCCAGAGCTTTTTCTTATTAACCAGACAAATACCTTCACTGTAACCCAGGCAACAAGCACAAGTTCAGTCTTAGTCTAATCAAGAAAAATTAAACAGGTGTAATCGAACAAATGGACTTTGATGTTATAACATTTCAATCATGAAAGGCACATCTCCCATCGTGTGTACTACCATCGTGTGTACTACCATCGTGTGTACTACCATCGTGTTTACTACCATCGTGTTTACTACCATCGTGTGTACTACCATCGTGTTTACTACCATCGTGTTTACTACCATCGTGTGTACTACCATCGTGTTTACTACCATCGTGTGTACTACCATCGTGTGTACTACCATCGTGTTTACTACCATCGTGTGTACTACCATCGTGTGTACTACCATCGTGTTTACTACCATCGTGTGTACTACCATCGTGTGTACTACCATCGTGTTTACTACCATCGTGTGTACTACCATCGTGTGTACTACCGTCGTGTGTACTACCATCGTGTGTACTACCATCGTGTTTACTACCATCGTGTTTACTACCATCGTGTGTACTACCATCGTGTTTACTACCGTCGTGTGTACTACCATCGTGTGTACTACCATCGTGTTTACTACCATCGTGTTTACTACCATCGTGTGTACTACCGTCGTGTGTACTACCATTGTGTGTACTACCATCGTGTGTACTACCATCGTGTTTACTACCGTCGTGTGTACTACCATCGTGTGTACTACCATCGTGTTTACTACCATCGTGTTTACTACCATCGTGTGTACTACCATCGTGTGTACTACCATTGTGTGTACTACCATCGTGTGTACTACCATCGTGTTTACTACCATCGTGTTTACTACCATCGTGTGTACTACCATCGTGTTTACTACCATCGTGTTTACTACCATCGTGTGTACTACCATCGTGTGTACTACCATTGTGTGTACTACCATCGTGTGTACTACCATCGTGTGTACTACCATCGTGACCCAGTGCAGTGATTCTGGACCTGGGCGTGGCTTCATGAGATGTCCCCACATTGTATTGAAAATGTGCAAGAGGCCTAGTCTTAAACAAGGCGGGACACTTACAAATACAATCAAATCAAATACACTGATATATGTAGATTCCTATTTGTGGGCAAACCAAATACATTTAAAGGGGCTGTATGCAATTTCTGCTGCTGCATCTACGTACGTATTATCATCAAAGCAGGAAGTGCACTGTTAGCATGCTAATGTTTGTTAACTTTCCCGTGATGGTAAACTCTGCTCTGGGCTCTGAAAGATGAACTAGTTCTGTCATACACGTTTCTAAGACAGTATCTTTCATATATATATATATATATATATATATATATATATATATATATATATATATATATATATATATATATATATATATACATTTATAAATGTTATGATATTTAACATTAAAATACATCTACTTTACTATTGTGCAGGAATAGCATGTTTTTGTGTTTGGAGGTTGTAACTGAAATCATCCTTGTACAAAACACTTCACATTGAGTAACTTATCACATATTATAATGGTAATCACACTGCTGTATGTCTCTTTTGCAATATTGTGAGGCTGATAAGTATTATATTTTCCAAAATCACCTGAAGAATGTTTACCGCGATAGGTTGTGTTGAACCATCTGATTAATTATTTAGTCATATGAATCTTAATCGTCCTTTCAACTGACAAAAATCACGTCTTTGAAGTTGAATAATGGCACCACCTTCTGAAGCCAATGTGAAAAAACAAATCATATGTATCCATCCTAACAGAGAAGCCGCAGTGTCATGTAGATAGACCCAGTCATCACAGACATATGAACATAACCCCGGTCAACAAATCTGCAAATTCTACCATCGATCTGTTTCCAGCTCCGTTTTCAATTCTTCTAGAATGTTATGACGTCACATGACCGCAATCTATATTGATGGTTTATAAATAAACTCTTGTAAAACCTCCATAATAATAGTAATCATATTATATTGGCTGAAAGGTCTAAGAACATTACAACTTAGACACAGGAAGCTTACAATTTGCTTCATTGTACAACGTGATATTTTGAGATCGCATAGCCATACTCTAACAAGATTGAAGCGCTATTTAAAACTATTTCTATGACAAACCCTGACGTTGCAGTTTCTACATTGCATATTCACATTCCCGCTTCTCTGTTCGCTCCCACTGCAGGCCCACGAACGCGCAAACTCAAGAAAAGCAAGAGCGGCAAGGAGGACAAGCGGCCGCGGACTGCTTTCACCGCCGAGCAGCTGCAGAGACTGAAGACCGAGTTCCAGCTCAACCGATACATCACGGAGCAGCGGCGTCAGAGCCTGGCCCATGAGCTCAACCTCAACGAGTCCCAAATCAAGATCTGGTTCCAGAACAAACGCGCCAAGATCAAGAAGGCGTCCGGCTTCAAGAACGGCCTGGCGCTGCAGCTGATGGCCCAGGGGCTGTACAACCACTCCACCACCACCATCCAGGACGATAAGGAGGACAGTGACTGAGGAGGGGCCGGCTGGTGGCGGCGGCGGCGGTGGAGGTGGCGGTGGTGGTGGAGGAGGGTGATGTCGACATTTCAGATGGATGGATGCAGGGAGTCAATGTTATTCTTTGGTATTGTCTTTAAAAGAAATACCCAAGGGAAAATCCACATTTGCTGAACCTGATAATCGATTGTTGGTGTTGTCACAATAACAATAACAATACAGTCTCGATACGGATACTTGATACTTTGATTTTGGCTTTTAAACATGCGCTTGGGTTTCTTTGCTTGGTCATCTTATGTTTTAGAACTTTGAATACTGCCTAAGCGCTCACTATATGAGATTTGGCGTTAGCAGCAGTGGTCATTATCAGGGAAAAACCAAAACAAAAGCTTAAACATACTAATTCAAGCACATGGTTGTAATAGACACAATTTAACGTCAAAAATCCTCAGAACGAGTTTATTCTGGATTTAAGTAAAGGTACAGGAGACCTTCAGATTTTTGATCACAAATCTGGGAAATTTGAAATGGAGTTTTTACTGAGGCCCAGAACAAAACAGGATTTATTAAAAGAATGTGAATTAAGCTAAATACAACTCCAGGTTTGTTTTTGAGGAATCAACAATTTTATAGTTAAGACCTCATTGGACATTTAATGAAATGTAATCTTCTATACATTGACAACTCAAACCGTTAATTATTGGAATTCCGAATAACATCACCTCGTTCTGATTTGCTTGCTTCCCTTTTACATCCTTTTATACTAGCTGGCCCATTTCTACCCCAGATGCCCTCCCTCGTCCATTGTATTGTGGGATAACATGACTGAATGACATATACATGAGAGTCAAACCGGCGACCCTCCAGTGAATGGTTGAATTCTTACACCACTGTGCCACTGTGTTCCAGCAATTGTGGATTTTCCTTTTGGATATTCTGACTGTGCCATAAACAGCACAGACATTCTGCCCACATCATCTTTTCTACAACCGCTAAAGACGTTTCCATGGAGTGTACCCGCCACACCAACAGGCAAAACTAAGAGGATCCGGAACCTATGGATGCTTCCGGAACATTACAGTTGAGATATAATGGACTTCCAAGGTGCACCATAAGTCGCAAGAGTGTGAATGCTGAGGTTTTAGCAAAGACAAGACGCAGTCACTTTTGAGTCTATTTTAGCTCATTGTCCTACAACATTTTGGAGTAAATTACTAATTAATTATTAATCATAAATATTCAGTTGACGGAGATACAAACACGTTTCAGAATTTTGATTAAAAGATGAATAAAGCCCGGGCTAGCTTGCTTGCGTGGCTAACACTAGCATGTTGCCTTCTTTACGAGAGCAGAAAACTTAGCGAAACTGCATTGGTGCTAAAAAGAGCATCAAAAACATTAGCTCAGGCGTTATGCAAAGAATTTATTTCACTTATTTTCATGAAGTGTGAGCTGCACTTTTGAGGAGCCCCGTTCACACGTGGATTCTGACCCGAGTGTGAACAAAGCTGCAACTGCTTTACCTGCAGTTTTGGCCTGGAGAATACCCAGCTCAGTACTTACCTTTAATATATTGATATTTGCAAGGGCCATTGCTTGGTTTTGTTGGTTACGAGCTTTGTTTCCTTAGTTATGCAACACAATTCTGTTTCATTTTAGTTTTATTTAAATGATGGAGCAGCTTTTTTCCCCAATTTAGTAAATATAGAATTTGTGTCAAAATGCTGTCTGCTCTCTATGGCAACAGACTACATCTAATATACTATCGATATCTTATACTCTTTAGAAGTGTTTATTGTAAGTTAAATATGAGCACAGCATTGATGAAAACACACAAAACATTTAACTGACATTTAATACTGAAAGTGTTTGGTGACTACAGCACGGTATATTTTACATATCTGTATCAAAAAGTAAATGGTATGACATTTTTTCGGCAAACTCTAACTTAAATGACAAATTAAAGCTGCAACTGAGAGATAACAATTTTAACAGTTTATGGCTATTTAAATAATACAAAATATAGTCTAAGTCTAAGCTAACGACTAGCATGGTTGACACAACTTTGTGAAATTACTCAAATTGGGGAATGACAGAGCTCAGCTGACGTGTGGGTCAAGTGTGACCAGAGCCTGAGTCTGAAGTGCAGTGTGTCTGGGGGTCAGGGCTGACCGCTCGGGCAAGTTGTACCTGGCAACCTGTACCTGGCAACCATCGGGGACCCACGTATGACTGAGGCTAAACTGTGGCCATGGACAGTCAAAATACTTTTACATTATAATCAGATGAATCATTACACAATACAATGTATTTAATGTATTACTTTAATTATTTTGAACAAAACAAAAAAACATCACATTATTAAAGTACTTAAAATCATAGTTTGTGTCAGCTGCAGTTAGAGACTTTGCCTGGACATGGAAGTCCCACTTGTGCTAGACCCGCTCTGGACTGCTTGGTGCGTGCTGCGCTGTGTACATTGTAAATATGTAATCTCTAATTTAAAATCGAAAGAGCAACAGACTCAAACCAACGCCAAACCAAAGATTTCATTGGGACTGGATGGTGGACAGTGTACAGAGCAGCCCTGATCTGCTAAAGGATGGATCACCCACTCTGCTGTTTCTGGATGTCATTTTAAGGACGGACAACGTCACAAAACCAACTATTTTGTTTTTTTATGGACCAAGAGATTCTTTCACATCTTGGATACAATCCCATCTGTAATTTGAGAACATTTTACACAAATCTGCCACTTGAATCATAGTAATGTAATGCTTAAGACTATATATCATAACAGTAAAACATATTTTTTCACACTGACTTCAGATGTTTAAAAACGGATAAAAAAAAACAAATGTGTGAACGAAAAATTAAATCTCAAAGTATGTGAAATTTACACAAACTATATATTTTGTATTGTCAATACATCAACATTGGTTAAAATGGTTTGAATTAAAATAGCTTGTTTTTTAAATCAGAAAAAAAAGTATATACATCAAAAACAACTCCACTGGCAAATCATTGGGTGTTAACCCAATCTTGCTTGATTATTATATTTACTCAGAATCTTTTCCAACATTCCTCAACAATCATAAAATACCGATATGATTTGTCCTATTCAGAGAGAAAAACACTATGACATTTTATTGTATTTAGGTTTTGGTAAATAATTTGTTTGATTTTATGCCAATTTATGTTTGTGTGTTAGAAAGAAACAGCAGAATTAAAAAAAATAAATGTGTGTGATTAAAAATGGGAGAGAAATGAAAAGAAATATGAAAGATGATGGTGAATTATATGTACATTTTAACCATGTTTCCAAATAAACTTTTATATCTGAAATTCAGAACACCTATGTGATTTTATGAAAAAGTGCCTGTTATGAAAAAGTGCCTGTTCCTTACAAAATGATGATTATAGAGTATGTTCTTTGTGGACTTTTAGGTATAGCAAAGAGTATTTATTTTATTCATAAAAATAATAATAATAATAATAATAATAGTTACAATAATAATAATTATTGATATTGTTATATTGTTAAGTCACAGCACACATATGCCATGCTCCATGTGCAGCCGGCCGCAGTGCCGTGAGTTTGATTCCCGAATCTCTGACATTTTGCCTCATGTCTTCCCTTCCCTTGTCATCCCCCATTTCACTCTCTACTTTCCTGTCAATAAAGCCTACGGGCAAAAATAAATGAATACAATTTTTTTTTTTTTATATTCAATATATTCCTTGTCCTGATGGGACACCTATTATATAATGATTATATAGTAATAATAAAATCATAAAATAAACAATTTAATAGACATGTTTGTTGTGGTGTGACTTTAATCTGGGTCAAATTTGTGGAACAGAAAATTAAGGCATTTAAGGGCATAATAAAAGCGTCCCTAAGATCTGAACACACAATTCCAGGTGATCACATCAGAGTTAAAAGTATAAAGTTAAATATTTGTTGTAAAAATGTTGTACCTGTGTGACAGTAAGAACTCACACTGTCTTATTTGCAGCACCAGTGATTTTTTTAATTTGAATTTATCATTTCTTATAAATAAAGGAGCGGTTCACCAGTGGCCTTCTTCCGGCAAAATGAAAAAATAAATCACTGTTATTGCAAGCAAGATAGCGTGCCGAGATTTGTTCCTTTTAAACTTTGCCAAGCTGTACTCACGCACTCAGCACAGCATCTGCCCTCTAGGAGAAAATAATGTAACCATCCTATACCATGATATTCAAATGTATGGACGTGCAGTTAGTGAATCCAGCACATTTAATGGGAGAAACATGGAGTATGAACGATTAGCTTGATACCAGAATATGGTTGAAAAGAGGTAAAGATGTGAAGTACAAGTACATCTCTGTGAGTCTTGGCTCATTGGCTCTGGAGAGTAGAAGTGTCTCGTTCTGAGCGGCGAAGGTGCGGAGCACTTTCAGCTGTTCAGTACGACGCAGAGCATGAAATTATCTCTGCTCCTTCTCACTCTCAATTCAGATGGATCAGGGACACTGTGTGAACACGAACAGGTTTATGGGGAACGAGAAGATCTGGGACAAAGCAATGTTTATACTGAACATAAAACACATTATTATATTGTTTATTGAGGAATGTTCAGTTTGATAGTGGGTTTTCCTCTTGCAATTACGTGTTAGTTATAAAAACAAAGTATCTAAAGTTATTATTTACTAACGCAACATAAGCGGTAGTGAAATGGATGTATGTTTTGTAAATCTTTAAAAAAGCACAGATTGTAATATATGACTAAAGATTTGTTCTAAATTTTAGTGTTTCTTAATTTAAATGAATTTAACGCATGATCTATTGTGTTTGTTTTTGTCATGAGACAGACGGGATTTCGCTTTTTAGATTTATTTGTTTGAGAATATTTAATTACTTAAATTCAATAACTAAATAAGACTGTGTTACTTAAATTATTTTTTTTTTAAAACTGCACAGCTGAAAAAAAAAAATCAGTTTTGACAAATTTGTCATTTGATCACTGGTAATTAACATCTGAAATTCAAATATTGCAGATAATCATCTAAAAAATATTTTAAAAAATAAATAAAATCCATCAATTAAACATGGACGACTCTCCCAAAATGCCAATTTATTACAAATGATTATTCCAATTCAGCATTTGAAAATCTACACGACATGCATCACATCACAGTAACACAATTATGATTATGTTTTCTTTTTTCAAGCAGCAAAAAAAAATGAGATCTTTATTTTTTTAAGCATGACAGCAAAGTTTGTAAAGAATTGAATCTGTCTTCATTTCATAAGCACTTTTAGAAAACAATGAATGTGATTTGGAGCTGCCAATAAGAGCGAGGTGTGTTCAGAATGCCCTACAGAGACAGCAGTCATCCATCAGACCTGTGGCATTTGGATCAGATCATAAATATGACAGCACACTCAAAAACTGTCTGTGCTTTTCAGACAGAATTAAAGGTGATGACAGGACCTGCTTCTTATTCAATTATGATTTACATTATATCAACAATACGGCACATTTTCTTGATGCTTCTGAGGTGTATTAGTGTTTACGATAGGGGGAAAAAACATTCTTAAAAAATATATTTGTCTTGGCAGCTCATATATTAAAAATTATCTTCACAAATGATGAGAAATCCCAAAGTGCTTCAACATGAAAAACACAATCCACCTCCAGCAAATAAATCAGTCAATGACAATTTTACTACAAGTTATACGGTATATTTTCAAAAACAATAAAATCTAATCAAAATACTATTGTTTCAAGACTGATTGCAAAACATGTATTTACGAAATAGCAACCGACTGATGCCCACTCACCTGGTTTATCTCATTTACTGGAAAAGTGTATTGTTGTTATGTCCCTGGGTAACACACCTTATTCCGCCCCGCCCACTTTTGCCTCTATTTGCTACGTATCGGCGCTTCTGATGTGTCGTCACTTGGAGAACGTTAAAATATGCTATAAAGTAGATCGATTTGTATAAAATGTCCAGTGTTCATATGATCAACAAGTCAACGATGCATTTTCTCTGTAAGCTATGGCAGATGGAAGGGGGGACACAAATCATGGCGGCACCTGTGGAAACTTCCAGAATAAGATGAATAGACTCTTCCAGAACCGCTGCATGCTAAAGGCTGGTACCATTCCTCACACGCTTTAATGCATTTTCAGTGGGAGAGTTAGCGTTTCACTCCAAACATCACAAACTATAAAGAAACAGAGCAGTTTTGGGCGACTGACAATCACCTGACCACACGTGAGTAACTTTGAAGTGTGTAGATGTGTTTAGCTTGTTTTACTGACCTAAAATAGCATACATGCTAACATCCACCCAATTAACATTTCTTGAATCCAGTGTTATTTCTGGACAATGATGTAACTAATGCAACAGACAGATAAACAACAACCGTGTGACGGTCGTTCTGCAAATGTCAAAATGTTGTTTTTTACTTTTTGCATCCTCATTAAAATGAACGGGCTAAAATGTTTATATCAGTAGCAGGCTGCGGCCGCAACTATTCTCAACACTGTCAATATTATAATAGATAATGTACTCTCAATACTATTATTATATGGATAGTGTTATTATATAATATATAATAATAATATATGTTGTAATATTTAGGCCTTTTCTTCTTCCCCCTTAGCCCCGCAGCATGAGTAGCTGAAGACATAGAACCTAGCTTTCTCCAAATGGAAAACAGTGATTTGTCTTTTTCCAATCTGTCAATGAGCACCTTTCAGGCTAAAAACATGGCTGCCCCTTTAAACCCTACCTTTGTCTGAGCGCCGTGTACTTAAAAAACGTGGGCCTTCCTGTGTCGATCAGAAGATGCTAAACGCACACCGCTATCCGCCGCCGCTGTAATTATATGGGCCCAAATTGCTTATCGAGTGTGCGTCTTCCTGATGAAACTGGCTATTTCCTGGAGCCTGGAGGTCATCTGTCATCAGAGGCCTCATACTTCCCTGATAGGAAACAGCGCTAGACCCTCACCGCCGCCGCAGCGCGCTAACAACAGCATGCTATGTCCATTTGTCAAAGGGCCCGGCGGAGTGACGTGAGCCGCCGTGTCCGAACCTGCTCGCGGTTTACTCACTGGGACCATAATATAGAAGATAGTTTGAAAGCGGCGTTTCCCCTTTGTAATGGCTATGATACAAGATAGTTTTATTGCTTGAAATTATTAGGTTTGACTAAAGAAAGCACAAAGTGAAAAGTTGATTGAATAAACAAAGAGCAAGCCAGGGAAGATCACTGCAATTTAGCATTCAGACAAGACGCTGCAGGGGAATAGGGAAAGAAATCTTCATTTCAGAGATATATATTTGAAACTTCTTGTATAGTTTACTCGCAAGGATCCAAGATTCAATGTATTGCTTAATTTTCTTGGCTTATTATTAGGTAATTGTCAATGAATATCGTATGTTGTATCTGAGAAAACTGGTTCTAACTAAAAATTATCAACAAACATTTTTTAGATCATATTGAAGCTTTGATAAATTAAGCTTGGAATAACATCAACAAATCCTTCTGACCAATCTGTCAAAGTATAAGTTTAAGTTTGTAACGTTTGGTGCGTGTAGGTGCTACTTAAGGGGCTGATCTTTGTCTCTATGGGAGAACTAATGCATTTTGAAGTACAATGTCTCATGTAAATCTGTGGATGTACTGGTAAGTGGATTTAATAAAATGATAAAACATCTTTAGGTGCTGATTGGACAGTCAATGTTTTTGTTCACACATGAAACCTTATGTAGAGAGAACAATCATTGTAATATTCATGGATTTTAGTAACATGTAACATATAAATATCATCAGTAGACGCAGCGTTCCGAGCATTTTCGGATCAAACACAAAGTCCGTGCTCCTGAAAGCTTGGAGGGCTTCTGGACGACGAGGAGCAGCTGGAAATGTCCACAAACGTTTGCTGCGGCGAGTTGTCTCTGCTTTTAAGTGTAGATAAGGATCAACGTCCAGGAATTCTGTCTTCGTGAAGCGTCAACTCTTTTCATTTTCAGTTTCATGTGCTGTTTTTCATGACTATTGAGCAGCGAAGAGTCAACAGCACGTGTCACGACAACAAATAAGTGACGTGCCTGAAAAAGAGTCAGCGTGTGCTGTCAGCACACATGTTGCCACCATCTTTTTGTGTTTTATTTTGTGTTTAGACAATAATAACGTGAAGGACATGTGAGCTTACAGTTAAGTAACAGATAAGTGGACATTTCTGATAAGAATCTAAAGGCAATGGTGAGGAAAGCAGATACGTTAAAAAAACAGATAAAATAAATAAAATAAATAAAATAAATAAAATAAATAAAATAAATAAAATAAATAAAATAAATAAAATAAACTTGAACAAAAATGTGATGTACTTTGATATGGGGATTGGCTACACCATTCATTTGTACGTGAAGGAACAAAGATTGTGCTGTTCTCCCTTTGCCTGCAGTAGAGGAGGAACAGGGAGCTTAGAATTTCCCAGAGCATGGGCTTGCCAAGTGATCGAGTTTAGTTTAGGCAACGGGCAAATGCGTGAGTGATTGATGGTGGTAACCTCTCTTCTACGCGAGTAACTCCAGGGTTGCTGTGACTGCAGATGTAGTTTGAATGAAGAGTGACTGAAAAGTGTGTATCTTTAAACATTTCACACATTTAGCATACTGTTAATTCAAACTATTGATTAATGAAGTGAACTGAAATGTCTGTAAATATGTCCTTCTTCCTGACTGTTGATATGCAAGTGCTTTTCATAAATCTATATTATTTGCATGTGTCTCTTTGCAACAACGCGCCTCTGCTCTCAGATCTGATAATGTCATTTATTCCGCAGCTCTTCAGGCGTAATTGCATAATAAAAGGCTTCCGTGTGAAATTACAGAGTGTGATGCAAATTTCCAAACAATTAGACAAATTAACATTTCCCAGCCAATTATCGCCGGGCGCATTCATGCCATATCGGCGTGCACGGGGAGTGTGTCCGAGCAGCCAGGCTTTCATTTACATGCAAATGAAGGCAATAACACAGCGCAGAAGCATGCACAGTGTCCCATGTGTGGAGTAGTGTACAGGAGCGAGGCTGGGGGAACACAAAAGACACAATCTAAGACAATTGTTAACGCTTTGTAATTAGTAATCCACAAATGCTAGGCTGCAGTTTGAAGTGGAGTATGGTGCTGCACTATGAAACATTGTTAGCATATAGTAAGAAGGTTGTTGTTTAAATTCCTGGTCAGTGTATTTTGTGCGTCTTTTGTTTGCTGCAGTTGTTCTGGTTTGAACCTAAAACGTGTAGGTATGCTAATCATGCTAATATGCTAGCTAGTAGCGATAGGTACTCCTGATAATTATCCTTTGTGCCCTTTGAGGGCCCATTACACTGTTTGCTTTGAAAATAAAACTGATAAATCTCAGTATATGCAATGTGGTACTTGTTGTTTTGACGTCACCACAGATGAACGGCTGCTCTGTATTTGGAAAGTGTGACTCCGTTATCATCATCCTTATCTCTATGGGTTTTTTGCTTGATAGAAGTAACATCATTTAACTTACCCCAGATTTTTTTTTTTTTTGTCTTGATGCTAATGTTAATTTCTCATTTAAAATATTTGTATTTTGATTTGTTGTTTTGTCATATTTTATAAAAAAAAAACAGCGTCATGCTTGCCGACCAAAAGAGAGTTGCGGTGCTAGGCTAGCTGTGATGCTAACACATTCAAGAGTCTCTAATGGACCCATAGACCTATAAACGGTCTATGAATGGACCTTAAAGGAGTGTTCACAGTGCAGTGTCAAAGCGTCCAGGTTACAATTAAAGTCTATGTTGACACCAGTGCGTCCAGTGTTTTTGCGGCGTGTTTTGAGCCTCAACTTGTTCTGTCATCGGACCAAGAGAACAGCCACAATACAACCGCTCCTTCAAAGCATCTGCCTTCAAATGTTCTGTCGTCCCGCACGAATTTGGACGCCGCGGAAGTTCTAAAAATATTAAAACAGACAGTTTTAGCCCAGACGATGTTTCCAGTGTATCTTCTGTTAATTTTCATTGGCTGCAGGGCTCTGTGTGTGTGTGTGAAAGTGTAATTAAACTGTTTTCTGAAGTGCACAGTTTGAGATTCAGATGCAAGTCCAGTTGTAACTGAAGCAGCTGCGACTGTCTTAAACTAGAGATGACTGGGACTGACTCAGCACGATTACCAGAGATAGTAGTGCCAAAATTGCATTCTCAACTCTAAATGAGAAACAGCTGTTTAATTGATAGCTTTTTGCCAACTAGTACAGAAAGAATGTGATATCACTGAGAATGGTCTATAGGATTTTTTCAGATTCTAAAATGTGATCATGATTTCAGATGGGGGCAAACGCCAGTGTTTCCTATTGATTACATTGTATTTTGCTATGAAATATCAATTAAATAAATTCACAATGTTTAATCTAATAATTTCAATTTTTAGACCCGTTAACATGCTGTACTACAACAGTTTTAACACTATTCATTTTCACTGCATCTGTATTAAATAATACTGGAATAGAATTTTGTGAAACCCAGCGATAACTACATTTTTAATTGCCTTAATAAAGCATTAAGAGAGGAATCAGGATGTTAATTAAGTAGTTACTAAGCCTTAGTAATAAATTATTGTTTATTATGAATCAAGTCTTTGTTCATGCTTTAATGCTTTTTAATAATAATTAAAATGTAGTTATTATAAGGGTTTCCCCTCTTTTTTTGTAGTATCTTGTCCATCAATCATAAATGACAATATACAGTCACGTCAAGTTTGAACCAGCAATCCTACTGTTGATGGGTGAAAACCACTGTGTCACTATGTCGTTGTTATTTTATCTAGTATATATGAGTATTTTTGTAGTTGATACTTACCAATGGCCTGTTCATGCACATACAAGAGTAAATCAAAAGCATAAACCATCAGACCATTTTAGTCTCTTGAATGCCAAACGTTTGACGTGTCCCAGTGTGTTGTCCTCACACTGAATGTGGAGACTGTGCAAGTGCAAGTCCTGTTCACACTTCACACCATAACTCATCCTCATCACCAGGTTAGCGCTGCAACACTAAAGAAACCACAATGACAAGAACACAGACCACGCAGTAATAGTATGGAATGATGGAGTGGGAATTTAGGGCAAGGAACATTTTATTGTCCAAGAAGATAAATTTGTCCTGAGCATTCGACTCACTAACGTATAAGAGCGGTTACCACCGCTAATCACTCACACGTGCACCACATTATATACGCAAGGGCAAAGTGTCTTGCCCAAGGACACAACGCAGAAGAGTTCAACTGCCAAAACCACCCAGACACAGGAAGAACATGCAATCTCCACACAGTAAGGCCCCGCACAGCCCGAGAGTCGAACCCAGGACCTTTTTGCAACAAAGCTTGATTGCTTATTATGTTAATCAGACAGGAAGAGAAACTTTGTCCGGTAAGTTCTTTCAAAAAAGAAAAGATAAGTTAAAAAGTTAGTACCTTATTAAAAGTAAAACAAATCTATACATTATTTTTAAGTTAACTCAGTTTCTGAGCATGCATTATGAAGTCTAAAATAATGTGTAGTTATTGTAAAGTGGTACCATTTTTCTCATTCGTCTCAATCACTAGAAAACCCTAGAAATGTCTTTATTTACTTTATTAGTTATAAAACAAAACAGCCAATCTAGGTCCAAAAATGATCTAAACCAGGCATAGCTTAAGTCAATAAAGGCATATATTGAGAAGAGAAGACAATTGATCTTGTGTAGATATATTGCTTCAAAGTGAACAATTACGGTAGCACAAAATCAAAGAAACACCTTCTGTGGATGCGTGAATACTTGTGGATCTATTCCTGTCTTGGAGTGTACAGTGGACATTTAAGGCCGGCGTCACATTTCCTGACCAGGATCAAGCAGTAGACACAGCCTCGTTCACACTTCTATCCACACTATAACTCATGTACTTTCATCTGGACAAACCTTAGCTCATTCTGTGAGATGGGACGAGACAGGGGTGTCCACTGTCCCCTCTCAAGTCCACATGTGCCACAGTGTCTCAGAGCTGTCAGCGCCCGGAGGGACTTCAGGGGGCACTTCAGAGTGGACGTTAGAGTGTGTCCCCAGAGACAGTTGGTTATGAACTCTGAGAAGAGGTGGATGACCAAGGGTAAGCTGTGAATCTCTGTGGGATTAACCACTGCAGACTGCGTGACAGAGGAGGGAGTTAACAGTTGCATCTGGAGTCGTACAGCAGCACCTTGGATTGTAGAGCATGCAGACGGTCAACATATGCCTCTCCAGGGAATGCTGCTCTTGTAGAACTAAGGTAATGGATTTATGATGGTATTAAACAGTATATATGCATTATGGTATTAAGACTTCTGAGTTTTTTATTGCCGCTCTAAGGTTCATTAAAGGAGATGGATACAAAACTGTGAATGATGTTCTAAAGTAGGATGGCACTCATTGGATGTAGGAAGAGAACAGCAATGCCGTTTGTTTGTTTGTTTGTTTGTTCACAAGGCTTGCTTTTGTATTTTGCTTAATTATTTAGTATGCTTAATATCAGAGCAGATATTCACTGAGAGCTCATTCGTCTTTTACAGGAAAAAAGGCCTTCAGCAACTTTGCCCCCCTGTCAGTGGAACAAAACACTGAGACTATTTAAACTAAAGGATTTTGTGCCTTTTAATGATTTTAAGATCTGGTCAGATTATCCTGAATGCCAGTGCCCTTGCTTTCTGTGATTTTATCCCATATGGTATGTGTGTATTTATGTATTTGTTAATTTTATTGATTGTTTTATTGATTTTTTTCTTTTTCTTTTTGGCATTTTACCCGGATATCCGGGTAAAATGTGTATAATGTGTGTGTATAATCTAATAAAAGACACTTTCTCTCTCGGGTTTCCCTTGTATAACTAAATTATAAATCAAATAAACAATATTTTACTTACTTTTTACTTGAACTCATAACCATGTTAATGGACGAAGCCATGATAAAGTAATACATTAACTCTAATAATTGTTAGAATTTATTACCATACAATGAGTTGTTCAAAAACAGCAGCAGGGATCAATCGATTAAATGTTTGCCTCAAAATGCATGTTTGTAGTCAAACAAAAAGATGGTTTTATAAGTGCACTATGTTACATTTCTGGTGCAGTGAGTGTTAATGCTGTGACTGAAACATCCCACAGTTTGTTATCAATGTGATCTATCGAGATATGATCAAGTTACAGGTGTTTTAAAGCCCAAATTACTTTAAAAACATGTGGTGTTGTTGTTGTTGTTGTTTTTTTATGGCGGTTGGTGAGAGTTACATTACCGCCAGACTTTATTCCTTAGACTTTATTCCAGCTGGCCTTCTCCCACGCCAGAGTTCCTCCAAAGACCTGTAACTCTGCCTGATGATGTGATCTTCTTGTCCCCATGGCAATAGATACGTCTAATGCCATACTGTGGGACACATCTCCCTAGAGACAAGCGAGAGGCTTACTCTCCATCAGAAAAGTCACATAGTGCTCATTTCAATAAGATTTTTTGACACCTCATACTTTGAAGTTCATGCATTCCCGGGTGAACTTGAATACTATTAACATCTAAATACACTTCATTTAAAAATGGATGTTCGTTTATGCCCTCACAGGACTCATTGATGCATCCATTTCCAAAACCATAGAATATAAAGCTTGCAAAAGACGATCACAGAGGGATTACAGCAAAAGGCTTGAATGCACAATATAAGTGAGAACATTTCCCACCGCAGCGTCCACAGTTTACTGCGCCCGTGTTCTTGTGTTTATTTGTTTGTTTTCGATCAGCCCTGTAAAACTGTCAGTGCAGAAAGGTTAAAAGCAATGAACATGACAGCGCTGGCATTTCCCAAATCAAGCCTGCCATCCCATTGGTCCAGAGATCGACCAATGAGACGCAAAGCTTTTGACGTGGCTGAAGGGAATGGCTTCTGAAGAAACTTGTGATTTGTGCTTCCAGGAAACACAACAATAGACTGTCCCTTTAAAATTAAATTCATATGTGACAATAGCGAGTTAAACGTCAATTGGAACAGAATTTGACAGTTGTATGACCCTGATTTGAGAGGAGAACATCCATGAATGTAAGCTCTCAATTCTAGTTTCACATCAATGGAAATACGTTTTATTATTAACAATTTATCTTGCTAAGATTGTTTTTGTCAATTTAGTGCTCAAATTATGTTGTATTATCTAACAACATGCAACATTAAGATGTCCATGTAGCTCCAGCTGATTTTTAAAGAGTTCTGCTGCATGAAAACACCATATTTAGGCATTGGAGTTTCTAATTCAGTCTTTTTATAATATTGTGAGACATTTCATATTGCAATGTATTCTCTTAAAAAACAGGGAATTTCTAAATTTGATATCCTAGTTCACGTAATATCAAAATATAAGCTGTATTTTCAAAGGATGGTAAATATATGATTAAAATGTACTGCTCTAATTAGCACGTGTTCTGGGGCTGTGGTTGGTCGCTTGGTCCCTCTGAAAGTATGACAACCACATTATGTTATGATGAAATGGGCAAGAGGCCGCGGGGAAGACCCACCTCACGGGAGGGACTATGTGGAGGAAGTGCATGGGTCTGTCAGGGTTCAGGGGAGTCTGGGAGTCTCTGCTGACCCTGCAACCCGGCCCTAGAGAAGTGGAAGAAGATGGAATGGTTGTTCTTCTATCCAAAATGGTCAACTTGGTTCTACCTTGATGAGCCAAAATGGGAAACTCTGTTCTGCTATGATGGAAAAAAGCAAAATAGGACACCACCGGCTTATGTCCTTCCACTGTTTGTTTGAAAGAGTGGGTTGGTCCATAAAATGTTCTGGACTAACAGTGCATCAGTGCAGCGTGGATCTTATTGTTCCGAGGTAGAGATGACACGCAGAGACATGGACAGGTTATTACTTCCACTATCTCAGTATCTACACCACATTCACCCAGTTACTTTCAGTCAAATCACTACAGTGACATATCTTACACATGATCATGGTGCACATTGCTGAAATGTGTGCACAGTATTTTTTTGTGGTTGGTGCAAACAAAGAAGGGATTATCAGGAAAATGATCTTAAGGTCTGCTACATGCTTGTCTCCATGAGCTTAGCCTGGATTGATTCACAGTGTGGCAGTTCATTTAACCATGCACTTGTATTTGTATTTTAATACTAATGTTTGCCTGCTTGTCTCCAAGATAGTAGAGACAGTTGAACAATTACAGACAAAGCTATAATATTTCAGGCAATGCAATAACACAGAATAACACAAATATATGTGATATTTGTTTTAACTAATCGCAATTTACTTCAGTTACAGTGTGGGAAGAGTTCCTTCAGCAATTATACACGGTGAAGGATTGGATTTTGATTAAACCAATTGAGAATAATATGAGTTTATTAGAGCAAAAAAGGGCAAGCAAATAGCTGCTTTTTAGTGACAATTGAATGATTTGGTTAAAAGTGAAAGCAAAATGTCTTTAAGATATTGTTTAAAAAGATTAAAACATGACATTTCTGTGCTATGTTCTGTAAACCTTTTGAGCTTCAAAATGACTTATTTTCCACTCATATTATATTGTATTATTTAAAGCTGCAAAATGTGTAATAACCAATGCTAAAGTGTCAACATGAGACTCAATGGAAACTTTAATAGTATAATAGACTATAATAGACTGACATAATGACAAATAGCATTATAATCCAGATATGACAAAGGTCTGCAGACCAACCTGAGCACTTCTCTCCCTGGAGACGTGTTTCGGAGCAGCTCCTGTTGTATCAATCAGCTGGAGGTGACTCGGACCAACCATCTTCCATATGGTCCTCCAGCGCGTCACATTTCAGCACACTGAGGCATGCTGGGAATGATCCGGGCTCAGAGCGTGGATAACAGCTTTAGCACCAGCCCCGCCGTGTGTGGTCCGAACCCTCCCAAGTCCATAATTTTACCGGGAAAAACACGCAATCTCTGCAAAAAACGTTTAGCGTACATTTGTTGCTAACGCATGTCGTTACGTATCACGTTAACTGATGTCGTTTAGTTACATAAAATACTGTAAAGAAGCAGTGAAGGGGGATTTGAGAGTTGGCTGTGTGTCAGATTGGTGTCATGATGTCAGCGCTCGTATTTTTGGACATTGCTCAGTGGCAGGCGTGAAGAGCAAGTGTTGAGAACGGCAAGACGCCAGATCTACAGGGCAAGTCACTGAATGTGTCAAATCCAATACACTACATAACTTCACTTGCACTTGCACCATTTAGTGGGACTCTAAACGGACATGAATGACCTCTGTTATCTCAGTGCACACATATATAGCTAAATATATAGTGAAGTTTAGTTTTACCCATAAAAAAAAACAGTATTTTGTGACCAATCCGAACTCTGCACACCACATCTAATTACAGAGTACTTTATCACTCCCAAACCCGGGAGAACAAGCCTGAGAGCGGATTGGCTGTGCAATGGCGCTCTGTAAAAAAGGGGTACATGAATTTGAGTGAGTTTGTGGGAGCTAAGAACAAGGTTGGATAGAAACAAAATACCTATTTTCTTACTTAAATAAATTACAGCTACGTGTGCAAAAAAATACTCCAGCAAAACAAAGTATCACATTAAAAAAATCTACTGGAGTAAAAGGACTCGTTTAAAAATGTACTTGAAGAGTAAAACGTGATTCATGCAGATTTTGAGAACTGTTTCAGCGTTTACAAGTGGTGAATTTGATTGTGTAGAGAAATTCAAATAATTCAATTATAAAATGTAAAAATATTTCTAGTGAATTTGAATTCAAAACCTTTTCACAGAATTAAATTAAATTTAATGTAATCAATTAATCAAAATCACAACAATATTTAACTCGACGCCAAGGATGTCGCCCTGAATGTTCCAAAAAATGACTCCTTAAACGAAATGAAAAGTACTTTCTACTTTTCAGGCCATTTTTAATTAGACAAAACACCTTCACCAGCAGCAGATTATGTCAGGTGTGTTATTAGAGCTTTTAAAAAAAAAAGAACAACATTGTTTAAGGGATTATGATTTATAATCATATATATATAATTATATATAAATATATAATTTAAGTTATAACTGTAAAATAGACCAGTTTTGGTATCCACACAGTATCCCACATGTACTCAGTAGCTCTGCTAAAAATAAAGTATCTTTCCATCTCTGACATTTTTCTCCTTAAAAATAATTTGATAGTGGAAATGTCTTTTGATTTAAGATGGACCAACTGTATCTTCTATGGTGGCTATGCTTACACGTTCACATGCTACAACATTATTTTACATCTAATATTACACATATCCGATTAATAATAAAGACTAATAATCTAATTAATGTTATATTTACAATCCGACCTGCTAAAAATGGTCAAAGTTATAAATTTTACTTAAACATTACGACTTAATTATGCTAATGTAGCATGTCCGGCATCTAATAAAATAACTGCATTGTTTACATCTTGAGTTGACGCTGGCAATTAATAAATGTACAAAACTGACAGGAATTATCTTTCTTTACAGAAAACATGAATGCGTTTGGTTAATCTAGCAGGTGGGCGGTGTGTGGGCGGAGCTTAAGACACAAAGACGCCTAATTAATTTCCTTCACTGGCAATTGCATTTCATGACAATGCTAGCAATTAGCCACTTGATAATTAATGACGAGAATTAGCCCAAATTACCTTGATGGATACTTTGGATTGTGCCGAAAAATGGCTCAAAGTCCACACCGTATTGTGAATATTTTGGAATTGAAAACCGTGGGTGGAGAACTCCCAGTCATCGCTCATCCACAAGCTATTGGTCCCATGCTTTTTTCACGGAGGCTGAATGAACGCCTTTGTTGGGGCTAATTCATCACGGGGTGCAGTACGAGCTACGTTGGGATTGCAGGGACCCTCCGGAGAGCGCGGTACCCACACAGCTGGTGCGGATAAGCGGCGCGGACACTGACGGATGAGCCCAATGCAGGTGACCAAGCCTCTTCATCACGGCCGTCCACTGGAGCTGTTTAGAGGCTGCTTACCGCTCAGTTTATGTTGATGTATGCGGCCTGGCGCTCTCACCATGGATACAGAGCGCCGTGTGATAAGTAGCACTGTCAGGGGAGGTAAAGAGGGGTCTGTCCGGACTGGGATGCCATTGTTGAAGATTCTTTGTGGTGGAGAGTTTCAGGTTTGGTCAAAGTGTGATCATTCTGTCAGTTTGAATGGGCAGGATGGCAGAAGCTTGGTGAATTCCACAAGAAGATTGTGGTTCTACAGCAGCGAATAGCATAATGTCAAGCCTTTTTTTAACATTGACTTCCATTTACATCAACGTCTTTACCATTAAGCACAGTTCGCACAAACCAGCGGCGCACTGACACCCTGCACACCATCCTGCTGGAACCCGAATTCAGCCACGCAGCCATGAGTTTGTTCTGCTCATGTGCACGACACAGCAACAGAAGCTATTTAATTTACAGTTCAACAAAGACATGAGCAAACACGGACTTTAGGAGCAATATTGCAACAAATGCTGACACGGAACACATGCAGAAGAATAACGTGTACATTTTCAACAAAGCTAATTGTTTTGCTGCAGGCTAAATGCTACCGCTATGCTAGTGCCATAGCACTAGCATACCGCTATGCTAGTTGTGCTTAAAATCCACCGATACAGGTGATGGCCGACTGGGGTGCACTGGAGGATACGGCCCTTAGTGTGATTTACTGAGGTTTCATAATGTTTAACTCTTATTTAAACATGTTCTGGGATCCTTTGTTTTCACATTCCATAAAAAAGTGGGTAAAAAAGTTCAAGATCAACTAAAGGTGCTCTAACTTTGGAAAGCAGGTTTGGGAGAATATGAAACCATTAAAAAGTGAACAATCCTCAAAGCTTTAAATTCATAATTGGGCTTTGTTAATTATTTTGGGTGATTTGTAATTTTTTTGTGGTATTACTATGCAACAATCAAATAAATACAGGCCATCTAAAATGGCCAGTAATTGTTCATTCTAAAACACTTGCTATTATCCCCCAGTGATGTCTATAATGCGTCAATCTTGACCTCGTAATTTTATCGTATGTTACTATCCCCGGTTCTACGACTCTCCACAGCTGTCCATCCATTTGCTGCCAGCTCCTAATGTGGAAGAATCTGCAGAACTGTTAAACTGTTAAAGATCTTGACTTGTTCCCAGCTCTGACCTCGGTAAACCGCTGCGACTCTGTGCGCCTCAAAGCTCCTCTTCTCCCCGTCGTTGCGCATGTGGAAGCGTTTACACAGTTGCAAGAAACAGATTTGCTTTCAGCTCTTCTGGAGGTGAGAAAAGACAGCAAAAGGTCAAACCGCCAGATTACGATTCGAGTCGGAAGAGATCAGGGCAAAGAGGGCGGATTCTGGAGGTTTCGAATGGCTTCTGAATTTGAAAGGTTGTTTGAATCATTGGAAATGGGTTGAATCACTTTACTTTATCTTCCAGAAAATGTTCTTGAAAGACTAAAGAATAATGTCTGCTACTGCACATGTACAGAGAAGCCATCTAGACATCGAAACTGATCTCCAATAGCTTAAAATGTTGCTTCCAATAGCTTAAAATGTTCTTGAAAGTCTAAAGAATAATGTCTAATACTGCGCATGTATAGATCAGCAGTTTAGACATCATGTCTGATCTCCAATAGCTTGAAATGTTGCTTCCAATAGCTTAAAATGTTGTCTTGAATCATTCTTACTAAACTATTGGTTCATTATGAAGTAAGTCTTCGTTCAAGCTTTATTAAGGCTTAAATTAATCTTTATATGTTTTATTTCTTATTACATCAACTCTGTAATTCCTCAGTTTGAGTCTTGATCATACTAGTCGTTATCTTGACTAGATTCTCATTATCTAATTTAACATGTTATCTATCACTTCTGGCCTCAGTTAGTCAAATCACCGTCATTTATGAAAAAAGTTGAGTAAAAGATCTTCATAGCGTTTTAGATGTAGTTTGTCCATGTTGGTGTTGCCGTAGTAAGAGATTGAAGCATTTGGGCTCGTGCAGGCTGAATTTTTTACGCAAATTTCGTACACTACTCTATTTGGGGAATCACAAACCCTTTCGTAAGTGGCTCAGGGGTTAAAATGTTTGCGTTTGAACCAGTGCGTACCGTTGTTATGACCCTTTTGCAGTTGACCACATTGGCTAACTTGTTTTTGCAGATTGTGGAAACCGAAGCGCCTGGAGAAACCTAAAACAAACCCTACACTGGCCGGGAATAAAACCCTTCTTCCCTGCCACTCATTCTACATTAATCAATCAGATATAAGTTAAATATAAAATGTCCTCTGCACCTGTGGATGTGTGTGAGGATGAGGTCAGCAGCGCACGGTGGACGTTTTGACCCCTGTGAGAGGTCAGGGTCTGTGTGGTCCACTCCTGCACGCTCCATCTGGTTTGGATGAGACACTGCTCCGATATAAAAATACTTGAGTCGGCCCCGCGGAGACGCCTTATAAACGTATATTCATGGCGCTCCGGGATTCTAACACCGCATCTGGAGAAGGTTGGGATCCTGCTGTGTTGACTTTGATGAACAAGAATTTGTAGACGGCAGCTTCTGGTTTTCTCTTGGTGTAGTGAATAGCAGGTTTCATACCTTTTTATCAAACAAGAAACAAACAGAAAAAAACAAAAGATGATTTTACAAAAACATCACAGTGAGAAAAACAATGAAAACAAAATAAGTGTGGCAGAGATTTGATCCGTCTGGCATATGTCGTGTGGCATTCATGGCACATTTATTTCCCCATGTGTGGACAATAAAGGCTATCTTATCTTATATCCAAATTTAAATTAACTATAATATTTGAGGCACTCCTACAGCATTAAGAATCCTTCATTAGAAAAGGGATAAGCCTAGTGTTTAGGCCGCGTGGGGCTTCTTCAGGGCATAAATGAGTCCACATGATGCCACAGAGATAGAGACCCTCAAAGCTGTGACATGTGCCGGACTGAAGGAGGATGTGGACTTCTCTACTTTTCAATAATAGTGGACCGTTTTATTGTACAAACTTATCTCCGAAGCTCCGGTTAGTTGATTTTCTATTTCTTAAAAAATGCTTAAAGAAATGTATTGAATGTGAATAGTCTTGTACGATTACGTTTTTTGTGGTTTTATCAATGTGGAGGGGATTACTGTCATTTCAACTTGTCCCTACACAGATATATTCCGTACCATACCACACACTAATGTTTTGTTTTGTTTTATTTATGTTTTTTCCTCGTATTGTACTGTGTTTTTGAACTGTTGTATCGTGTGGGTATTTGACTCATTGCCGTTCTATTTAATTAAGTTGAGTTTATTTAATTTCCGTCATAAAGTTGAGTTTATTTAATTTCATCACACTGTATTTGATCATAGCCAAGACCTTGACAATCAGTTCATTCTGTGCCATCCATTTTTTTCAACACATTTTTTGTTTTTGCTGTTGCCAAAAGTACTTTCCAAAGGTATCCATCCATTGTTTACATTGCAGGAGTTTTATGTTCCGGATAGAAAGTTTTAAAGTCAAGAGAGGTTTTAAAGGGGTGGTGGGGGGTTTAAAGTCAAGATCAATATAATGCCAATATAATGTCCCCCAAAACATGATATCAAAAATACCCTGGTTTAGGTTAGTTTCTGTTAGTTTCTAAGGAGTTCTACAGTTGGCGTGTGATTAATAGTTTGTTGAATATTTAGGTGCAAATAAAAGACAATAACCTTTATTCCATTTAAACTTGAATCAGAAATCATTACAAAACAATCCTTTCTCTTGAAGGTGAGCGTATTTGCCTTTGTTTCAGAGCAGCGATGCGTTCTAGGACATGTAAAGGCCAGTACAGCTGAGCTAACTGCGTCCGACACAGCCCGACGTGTGCTGCGTTCAGGAGCACACTCTCCTCTGTAACCTTTTTGCACCCTGACTCCCACACAAAGGTTAAGGTCGAACAGTTCAGTTCTTTGGGGCTATGCTCAGAGAATAAAACCTGCTCAGGGATCAGAATGTGGTGCAGTAGGGTAAGCTACCGCCCAACAACCAGAAGCTCTCGCTGAGTAAATGAGAACTGTGTTGTGGCCCTCAAGAGTAGATTGTCTCTGTGTTTCAATGCTGCAGGAACTAGAGATACACCAATGCTTTTATTGGGTATTAGGTTTGTATAATAAATGATTGGATATTGGTTCAGGTTTACGCCAATCACTAACTAATACAATATTATTCTTAGCCCAGAATGTCATGTAATAATAACACCTATGTCTAGAAAACAGACATTACTTTCCACCAGTCTGCGCTCCCTCATCTGGTTTTGGTGTTAGCACGTCATTTACTACAGCAGAAAAATTATATGATGTCAGAAATACTCAAGTCTTTTAATTTTTTCAATTTACCATTGATGTGATATTAAACAAACAAAAAAAAAGTAAAATTTAAATGAGCGATATCTGAGGCTCAGAGCAAGACATCCTTGTAAATAGGATTAATAAAACACACATAGAGGGAGTCTATACAAGTCTAGGCTTGTTTTCGATTGGTTGAAGTTAAAACATGGTTAAAAGCTCAAAAAAGTACATTTGGCAAGTATTTATCTGCTTAAAGGAAATAAATATGCCTTTCTTCATCTGCACTGTACTATGTAAAAGTTCCTTATTACGGGTTGTTTGCATGCTGCATGACCTCAATACTCAAGCTTATAGTACCTGTCTATCAAGTAGAAGCTGCACAAAGGATCATGTCGTGTAAATGTTCTATGAACATTTTATTAGAAACAAGCCTATAATTAGCAGATAATATTTTAGATTTAGCTCTGAGCAAATGTGAGCTTGTGTGCGATCAGTTGTCACGTTCTAATTAAAAACAAAGTCCAACAGAATAAGCTGTCTGTTACCAGGTTAATGGGAGAAGGATGATGTGAAGCTCAATTGCAATGCCTGTGACTGTAACTACATTGACTTTCCCAATGGACCTTATTTTTTCTATTTTAGCTATAACTCATGATGTGCTAAATTTGGGACTTTCCATCCAATAAATTCCGCGTACTTGTACTCTGAGGCTAAAAGAGCATATGACAAGGCTTCATGTTTTGTTTTAATTATTGTTTGTGGGAGAGTTACTATGGTGAAACTATTATTTAAACTATACTTTGGACTAAATAGAAATAAATAGATAAATAAACCAGACTTTTTTTTTACCTTTCCTGAACCATTTTAATAGGATCTTGAGCTTTATGCAGGCTAGTAGTAAGTGTTGCCATACTATTTATTAGTTAAGAAATAACTATTGTGAAATTCAGATGAGTAGTGCCCTTGTTTACTATATGGATTTTAGCCCAGTTACAAAATACCTCTATATAGTCTATATCATATCTGCTATTTTGTGGTTGCATAGATAAAAATTACCTTTTTCCCCCGTAAACTTAAATAATAAACACATATCCCGCTCCTGGCAATGGTCAACATGTTGACTTTTACAGTTAGCTACACCATTTGTTAACATTAGGCCTGTCCTGCGCCGTCAACCACGCGGTAACATCAAATTAAAGACTATGTTTCTGTTTGAAAATCTAAAATCCCTTTGTGAAACCAAACTCGCATCGCTTTTCCCAGCTACATTCACAACAAGTAGCGACGTGCAAACAACAGCCCTAGCCCCGACGTTATTAGCGCACATGTAGCGACTTGAGCTAGCGTTATGATGAGCAGATGCTAAAGGACCGTAGCTCGTGTGAAACGCCGGAACATTC
This sequence comes from Eucyclogobius newberryi, assembly GCF_026437365.1. Classification (NCBI taxonomy): domain Eukaryota; kingdom Metazoa; phylum Chordata; class Actinopteri; order Gobiiformes; family Gobiidae; genus Eucyclogobius; species Eucyclogobius newberryi. The sequence goes on along the minus strand of NW_027315768.1, from coordinate 8,254,997 downwards.
CAGGCCCATCAGTCACTGCGGCAGATACATCTCAATCACACAGAACGAAGTTGAAACCGCAGTGTATAATTGATCACAAGAAGACGAAGTGGAGCTGCGGGCGAGGTAAGCAAGACGAGATGTTGACGCAGATAAAGGCAGCTAGCATTAGCGCTCGTACATTATTCGGAGGGCAATCCATAAAGATGTCAAAATGTTCTTTCAACTGAATTCAGGCTAATATTTCAGAACATTGAAATGATATGTTGTTATGTAGTTATAATTTAGAAAATGAGGGGGGCATTTGGTAGCATAACAGTAGTTACCATGCTGTGGTTTTTATTATGTTTGTATGAGGGGAAAACGTTCTCAATTGTTACTTTATTAACTTCAAGTATTACAATTTTAACGTGTGGGGGAAAAACATAAGCTTAAAAGTGTGTGTCACATTTGTGTTTTGTAAAATTTAATATCTAGTTCATAAAACGTAACTTTCAGAGAGTCTTAATTTACACTTTAATTAAAACTCTTTAACCACGTGTAGGTCAAAACGTACACACTTTAAGTAACAAAAAGCACATTTCAACATGTGTAACATCTGTGTTGAAATATGCTATTACGCAAAAATTACATAGAACATGTACAAAAATTGCTGCCATTGATTATCAACGTAAACATTCTATAATTATATATCCGGTCACAAATATATGAAATGGTAATACTTCATAATAACTACACTTTGAATAATAACCTTAATATAGCATGAACAAAAGGATCATTATAAAATAAAATAATTTAATAAAAATAATTCAGCTCTAGTAAACCTAATACCCTAATCCTAACCTCTTGATCAATCATAAACTACATTTATTATGAATTAAGTCTTGGTTCATGCTTTATTGAGGCTTATTGATGAAGCAGCACGGCGCACTGTGACAAGAAGGTTGTGTGTTCAAATCGCGGTCCAGACCAGGCATTTCTGTGTGGAATGTGCATGTTTCTCCCCGTGTCTGGGTGGGTTTCCGCCGGGTACTCCTGTTTCCCCAAGCAACAGAAAACATGCACAGGTAAAATCCTCCAGCGAAGGTATTCCTGACCAAGACTAGCCAAACATCTGGAGATGGAGAGTCAAATGCAGAGGACAAAATTTCCTACGGGGACAATGAACTGTACCTTTATGTGGAGTTATTATAAAGTGGTACGAATTAATCTGAAGCAAATGAACAATGAAAGACATATGCTTTGCCATCTCGTATTAAGATAGATAAATGTGTGATTATTTAATGCTTCAATCTATCTGTGTGGGTTAGGTTTGTGTGTGCTACTTTATCCATGTTGTGTGGTTGTGACTTGGCCTTCCGGACCACCCTGAAACACCCTGAAACCCTGTCCCACCCTCTGTGCTAGTACAGTCCGCCGTACAGTGAGCCAGCCCGGTCCATACGCTGAGCACAGCAGGAGGGCCAGGTTCAGCCAGAGTTCACGGGCCCCTGCCTGTACAGCCGGTGTCAGACTGACCTCCCATCCACAGTGCCAGCCTCTGCAGCCACAGCATCGAGGGAACTGGACCTTGTGTTAGCGCCTGGAACCGGACCAACACGACTCCACCCTGTGGTTAGTCAGATCTACGCTTTTATGTAGTTCTATTGTCTATATTTTCTTGGTTTACATATAGTTAAGAAGAGATTTTGTTGATTTACACATTTTAGTTATTTTTTTGACCCAGTTGATTCTGGTTTCAGTCCTGGCCTTGTCCTGGTGGAAAGCCAAATGCATTCTAGAGCTGTAATTTTAAATGTTGGCTATTCTCTTTATTCAGTTTAGTTTTTATTTCCTTTTTCTTTATATAGACTGGTTCAACAAACATTGATTAAAATGTAGTAATGTGATGCAGGTAACATAGTGTTTTTTCATGGGTTTCAGGCATAACTATTCCTTCCTGATTTGAAGTATTTTACATGGCAGCAGTCCTACGTTGTTACAGCAATAGTGCAACAACTCCAAATATTATATCTTTTGAACGGGGAAAGATCTTCAAATCAGGAAGGAATCATTTGAAACCCATGAATCCCTAAGAAGGCGTTAATTAAAGGGGCTATACCATATTTTTTCTATGTAATAAAGTAAAATCGGCACCGCCATACGACATAATCCTTCTTCCGGTTGTGTTAGTTGACCTCCAGAGAAATTAAGTTCTACACAGACTAAAAAGTGTGTTTTGTGCCGCCCAGAGAGTCGGTGCATTGTTGACTTGTTGGTCGGGAACATTGGACATTTTAGACAAATCCATTTACTGTATAGTATATTTTTGAGACCAGACATTTCCCTCGTTCTCCACTTAAGTGAAAAGAGTTCCAGCTGGACTGGAAGTGCGATTACAACAGAAGAGCTAATCTGTGGCAAAAAGAGGCAAAAGTGGGCGGGTGGAATAAGGCCAATAGCTTGCCACGCATAGGACAAATATTTACCCACAAAACTTTAATTTCAAATCTACAAATCAGATTAAGAACACTTTTTGACTGCAACTGTGTTTGTTTCTTTCATTGAGCGAACGTCAGACGAACTATGAAGACTTCTTATTCACAACTCAAGCAGTTACGGGTGGTCAATCTTTTGATTTAGTCTTTAGGCTGTCCATCATCCCCAGTTCTGTTCTTTGTTCTCATCAATAGACTTTCATATTACTTGCAGCTGATGTGATCCTTAGTCAAACCAGGATCTACAGCATGCAGCTCAGTTTGACATGGGCTTTTCATATGGTTTATGATCCTTAAACAGGACTTCAAAATTACAACAAGACAAAGAAGAATCACAGACAAACTTTGACAGAACCGGGGAACAGGAGAGAAAACATATTCACTAATGCCCACTGTTGTATATTTTTACTGTATTTGTACAAATGTAGGTAGCTGTCTTCCCACAGGCATCCGTCAGTCGAAGCTGTTCTACATTTAGCTGCAGATCAAACAGAGGCCCGTATCAAAGTGTATCAGGTCAGGAGGAAGTCACTACTGTTGCACACATGTGAAGACACAAGAAAAATAGTTCAGAAAATGACAGATTATCATCACCTTGAATCAATAACATAATTACTCAAAGGCGGTGTACCTGATTTCTATGGTCTTCAAACCGTTAAAAAATGGAAGTAGTTTTTTTTTAACTCTTTGCAGTGATCCAACATTTTTCACAATTTTGAGGTCAGAGTTTATTATCACGCTGAAGCTAACAAACATTAGCATGCTAGCAGTGTACTTCCTGCTTCCCAGAGAATGAAATGCTCTAAAATTAGATTGGCAGCACACAGCAGCCTTATTTTCACACTAAGAGCTGATTTTACAAAATATCTGTACAGGAGCAAGACATTTTATTTGATTAAATGAAGACAAAAAAGGCACAACTCCTTTCATTTATCCAAACAGTAAGTAGTTCTACACTGGCGGTACTGTGATCTAGAAAAGAAAGGCTTGAAATATGAATTAATTTGTTGGTAATACCTGCGTGAAACAAACATTTTCATACATAAACCAGTGCTTGCCTCAGGATTGTAAAAGATTTCTAGCTAATTTTTCAGGAAAAGAAACATTGACGATAAGGAGAGGAAAATGAATTTACACTTTGTATTTAAACGATAATGAGCGAACAATAGACAGGAATTTAAGTAATCTGATTGGATTGCAACTGCCTGTAAAATCTTGGAAAATAATTCTAAACCACAAACTCCACACTGCGGTGATGGCGGAGAGAATTTGCACTGATATGGATAAAATAATGAAAACATGTTGAGTTGTGACTAATGTGATGCTGTTGTACATGACAGAGGATAATTCACTAATGTCAATGCAACAAACACCTTAAAAACATTGGTTTAACTTCCTATAAGTGATCTGTTCTTTTCTTCTGTATCTACCTCTGTATCTACCTGCGTTGCATCAATGGAATTTCCCCATGTGGGACAATAAAGGATTATCTTTAACTTTAGATTTAACAGATTCAACTATCAGCGTCGGCAGCAATGATCAAACTTTATCAGGGTTTGAGAAATTGTGGATTATTTTTGGATTTACCAAAGATCATGTTCAGAAGGAAGACTTTATCAGATTTACAAAGCTCCAGATCCAGTCGAGCCTCACATTAACTGTACATCTGCATTCAGAAAGCTTTAACCATCTCATAACAAGAAAGACTTGCCAGTCTGTCGGTCTTTATTTTCACCCTTTGATAGTCAGCGGTGGGCAGTTATATTTATGTGAGTAACTTTTTGAAGCAACTGTACTTTTCTAATAGTTGTTTTCTGACACAATACTTTATTCCTACTTGATGTGTGATTGGTTTCTCTTCCCACTCCGAGTAAACTGACAAAACCTTTATGTGGACGATATTTAACGATTCAAACATATCCTTATATATATTCTTACATTCTACCTTGAGAAATGATTTGTTTTGGAAATGTTGGTGTCATTTCTTTGGATATACCTGAGTCAATGCCCAAATACATAAAATAGTAAACAAGAAATCACATTTTACGTCCAAACTGTGACTCTGTACTCAAGTAATTGGTTCTCCAAATACGTTGGGCCACTACTTTTGACTTTTACTTGAGTATCATTATTCTAAAGTAACGTTACTTTTACTTGAGTCCGAATTTAGTCTAATTTACCCACTTCTTTTGACAGTTCAGATCTTCTCAGAGCATTTTTCAAGAACCTTGTTGCAATTTATTAGTAAGTTTGTTCTGACATGCCCCTCTCATGAGCACCAGGCTTACGGACCATTCGGGTGTTCAGAGCCCATCCACAGAACAATCCATCAGCCAGTTTGGTCCTGTCGGGGGGTACGGCGCTCAGAGAGAATGGAACACAGAGGTGGTTTCATCTGGTTCATATAAAAGGCCGTTCTCTACACGTTCAGATCATGACTGGATGGATCTGACTGCGATTCAGATGTATGCTTTATTAAAAAGCCCTAAAACAGCAGGCGAACTTCACATTCGCTTCATTGTATCTAGGTGAAAGACATGAGCAAAAGTACTTGTCGGTTCTGAAGCGTTTTAAGTATTCAAATCGTAGCCATGGCTCAAGAGTGATTATTCCTTCAGGCGAATCCTCTCCTGGATGTGGAGATGGATACGCGGGAAACAGTCAGGTGTGACCACTACCATGGTTAAAAAAACCAAAACGTTTAACAAAAATCAAAAAATTTAACAAAATTACGTCAACCTTAAAATTATTCTGTTTGATTTTTCCTAAAACACCTGATTAAAATGACTCCTATTTCAAACTGGAGCCGTTTCTGAACCTTTTTGTAAAAACAAAAGGCTGGACTCTGGACTCTGCAGTTTGGGCTTCTGTTGTCTGATTTACTCTGCTTCCTGCTTCTGAAGAGTGCAGACGCTTTCCTGCTTCCTCCAGCTTGCTATAGCTGCTTTCCTTATTTATTTTTTATTTAATCACTTTTTGTCTTCCAATTTATTTTAAATTATGACTTTTTAAGTAAACCAACAATTTAAAGATTTTTTTTTTACAGTTTTAACAACATCTGATGCCAGTGACATGTCCGGGAGAAGAAGGGAAACAGACTCTTGTGAACGCTGTCGGACATTTCAACAAGAAATTCATGAGCAACAAGCACAGATATTCGCTTTAGAAACTGAAAAAAGGCTTCCACAATACAATTCCAGTGAAATCTGTGTCTGTGTTATTCCCAAAACTGTCTAAAGACCAAGCTGTTTCTTGGAACAAACTCGGTGCAAAGCCTAAACGATACAAAGTTAATATAAAGTAATCTAAAATACAGCTCTAAAAATATTTTACCACTTTCACAGACTGAAGTAAATGAACAAAGGAAAAATGTAACACATGACGTGGCCAAAATGCTGCAGACAGAGAGAGAACCTGTGTCAAATGTCAAGGTCAGAGAAACGGATAATGAAAACACATTCATTTTCCAGTGTCACTGTTTCTGAGATAACGTCACTCCTCCCTAATGTTTTGGCCAAACATCGAAGAGTTAAACAGCTGATTGTGCACGTGGGTGCAGTGGAGATAAGACGAGAACAGACTGAAGTTTTGAAAAGAGACTTCTTGTGGTATTCAACATGCTTGTTTCAAACATTGACAAGAACTCTGGCAATGTTCAAATCCAAAACACTTTTTTTTATTTCTGTCATGTCTTTGTGATTTGAATGCATTTTTTCCTGATGTGTGAAGCACTTTGAATTGCCTTGTGTATGAAATGTGCTCAACAAATAAACTTGCCTTGCCTAATTATGAGTGGAACCAAGCTCCCACTTGGATTTTCTTCTTTTTTTTTTTTTTTAATAAAGCTGGTGTTTGAAGGTTTGGACTGACAGACTAGACAGAAAATGTGTTGGCTTTTGAAGTCCATATTATAAAAAATAGATTTAGGAACTTGTTAAAATGTGTATCAATGTATATACGTTTATTGCCATACTGTAGAACATTCCAGGTAAAGCAGTAACATCTCTATGGCAACATAGACATCTACCAGAAAGGTGCAATGTCAATGTTCACGTAGATATGATTTCACCAGTTAATACGTGATGGTTAGTTTGTAGAAGAATGTTTCTGACTCATAATTTCCACTTATTTTCACAGTAAATTGATTTGTTATGTTCCAACTCTGATAGTTTCATCATACTTCAAAAAGGAGGATAAGAAATACTAAAATGAATGTACCAGTAACAAGTGCAAATCCCCATGATCAGACCGGGGGGGGGGTGCTGGCTCTTGGACCCCTGCAGTGCTGGTGTTGAGAGTGAAACTGATGACAAGTGCACTTTTGAAACCCAGATGTATCAGCTCATTATGAACCATATTACGAGCCAAGTCTGTCGCTGATTTAGGACTCTGTGGATTGAACCCAGTCCTGGGAAACCAGATCTCGGCTGGTTCATGCGTGCTCAGTGTAAGCGGCTCGAGTCGGTGGAAGCACTTCTAACAGAGAGCCCTATGGGACGGCGTGGGTTTGGAGCTGCAGCCAAAAACAAGTGTGAAGGCAGCGCTCTGATCACAGGGAGGGCGGCCCGTGAATGAGTTAGCGTCCGGCGGTGGGTCTGCTCCAGCTCTGTGGTGTTCTGTGGTCTGAGGGATCTTTTTCACAGGAGTTGATGGAAACAAAATAGAGAAAAGAAATATCAATGTCTGGATAATGTTGTAATAGTAGCACGGACGCAGGGCATTTTTTGTTTGACCACTATATACGAAGCAGTCCACCACTTTTTTGTTAAAGATTTTGTTGCCCGTAGGTTTTATGAGACAGGAAAGGACAGAGTGAAATGGGGAATTAGAGAGAGGGGAGAACAAGCAGCTGAGGCGGGGTTCAACCTCACTCGCCGCATATGTGTTCTGCGCCCTAACCACTCAACTACCAAGCAGCACACACAGCCCACCACTTTTATGAATAGCACTACTAATGGTATTGCACTACTTTTTCGAACAACTGCTTGACAAGAGACTCACATGCGTTAAAACCCTTTTTGTCCAATCCTCTCCAAAACAAATCTCTCTGTATATGATGAATACAGCACAGATTCACGTGGAAACCGGAAAAAATAGACCTCTTGTGGGTTCTTTCCACAGAGCAGGGCACCCAAGTCTGAGGAAGGTGTGTCTGAAACTAACACACTCGTCTGGCATTAGGTGTACACCCGGCAGTACACTACCTCCACCAGGCATACCCAAACTACGGCCCGTTGGCCTAATGCGGCCCTTTGTCTTCCTGTTGAATTGGCCCAAACTACTACATCCCTATATAATTAAACCCTAAAAAAACAAGATTTAGGTGTGAAACAGACTGAGATCCGCGGCACCCACGGTTCAAAAGACAACCGGCGCATCAATATCACTATGTAATTATCTCATGTTACAACGTGGGCACCTGCATATGTACAATTTATTTATTTTTGTTGGCGTGGCTTTTATTCAGGAGCGCTGTATAGCCAGAAAATTACAGTACCGGTAATTGGACACTGTAGTTTTGTAGAAGATTACTTATTATTTCCAACATGATTATCATTGTATGATCGACATAATTAATGCAATCTAACAACTATTATAATGTAAATGTGACATTTAAATGCTGACATGTTCAGGCCTGTGTTCTAGACCTTCTGTGAAGGCCTAGAAGCCCCTGACGGTTCCCCTTAGGTCATCTCTCTCTTCTCTCAGACTCTTTAGCCTATCTCTAAACTCCTGAAATACAACCAGTCCACCATTTACGTATAAAGACAGTCCATCCATTTCTCCAACAGAATTCTGAATCATGTGGATAGACGGACATAGATAAATGTGTTTTGCACCAGTGAAGCAGTTCTCTTGAATCTCTCAGAAACAGATGTGAACGCTGGAGCAGAGAATGAACGGAGGAGGTTTAACTGAGCCTGGGGAGGAGGTTTACCCAGCCCGGGGAGGAGGTTTACCCAGCCCGGGGAGGACAGAGACACCCACCGTCTGCTGTCCGCTCTGTCTCACCGCTCCACTGCCCCACAACCACACTCTGCCATCACCACATTCTCCTCCCGCTCCTCTCACTGAGCTCTCCTCTGGAATGGATAATTACTCATTAGGAGGATCTAGATTCATCACAGCTTTGTCTTTAAGTACGCCTCCTCAGGCAGAATGTGTTTGGTTTTATAGTCACGTTCACTTTGATGTGGGGCTGGTCAGGGGTGTGAACGCATTGGCAATCATATAGTCTCACAATATTGTCATGAATCTGTAATGTATTGAAAGGTGAACTCCTGGGACCTTTTAGATTTAAAATTGTACATTGAAATTAATTTAGTGCCTGATTGTCACACTAATCAACTAGATTAACAACATGATTTAAAGTTCTGTTATAGGTTAAAATAATTTAAGGTTTGAGTTTAAATTCAGGTTAGGCCAGTAGTTACCATAGATACAGTCAGCATCCGAGGGAACGGACAGTAACAGACATTTATGGGCTAAAAAGTCCATTCATGATAATGTAGTAGAGCTGCTCTGTCCCCCATTGTTCAACCACTGCAAGAGCAAGTTGTACTCTGTAGTATTAACATTTTCCACATTTTGTTATGTTACGGGCTTCTCCCAAAATATATTGAATTAATTATTTGCCTCAAAATTCTACAACAATACCCCATAATATATATATATATATATATATATATATATATATATATATATATATATATATATATATATATATATATATATATATATATATATATATGTATATACATATATAATTGTGATACTTATGTTCAATTATACAGGCAAATCATTGTACATAAGTATTCATAGCCTTAAGCGTAATACTTTGTTGAAGCACATTTGGCACTAATTACAGCCTCAAGTCTTTTTGAGTTTAGTGCTATAAGCTTGGCACAACTATTTATTTACTTTCTTCTGGCCGCTCTTCCACACAGGCCTGAATGATGGAGTGCTACAGAGATGGTTGCTCCTCTGGAAGTTTCTCCTCTCTCCACAGAGACACGCTGGAGATCTGTTAGAGGGACCATCGGGTTCTTGGTCCTGACTAAGGCCTTTCTCCTCTGATTGCTCAGTTTGGCCGGGCCCAGCTCTAGGACTTAGTTGTTCCAAACTTTTTCCATTTACGGATGATGGAGGCCACTGTGCTCAGAGGAACCTTCAATGCTGCAGAAATGTTTCTGTCCCTTCCCCAGATCTGTACCTTGATACACTCCTGTCTCGGAGGTTTACAGACAGTTCCTTGGACTTCATGTCTTGGTTTGTGCTCTGACATCACTGTTTACCGTGGTACCTTTTATAGACAGGTGTGAGTTTTTCCAAATCATGTCCAATCGACTGCATTTACCAAAGGTGGCCTCCAATCAAGTTGTAGAAGCATCTCAAGGGTGATCAGTGGAAAAACAATGACGTGCTTTTTTTTTCCCCATCAATTTGCAAGGAATTCTGACCACCTTCTTTCAACTTGTCACTATGCTTTATTGTTTGCTAAATGTTTATGCTAAAACAATAATTTAATACATTTTGGAATAGGGCTGTATCATAACAAAATGTGGAAAAAGTGAAGCTGTGTGTGAATACATTTCAGATGCATTGTATCTTCTACCAAATACAGATATGAAGACATGCAAAAGTGGTCCACTGGCTCAAATTACCCAAAAATATCCAAGAATGCAAATGGTAGCTGCTATTGCGATGCTCGTGTCACCTGCTGTATGTATAACGGAACAGAGAACACTACACATCAACTAAACATCAAAAGACACAAAATCACAGCAAATTTAAATAAAAAAAGTTTGTCCAAAAGTCTGTCAAATTTGTCTATTTCAACAAAAGTGGTGTTTGAAAGACAGATATTTAGACCTTTGCTTGCTTTAACCCCTACGCCATCACATTTTCACTGCTGCAAGCGTACTTGAACATTTTTTATTTCACCATTTCCCTCCTAAAAGTCAGGGTGAAGTCACATTGCCGACAAATTTAAAAATGCAAATGTGCCGTGGCGGTGAGGCTGTAATTCCTCCTGTATCACGGTTGATCTGGCGGTGCGTATATCCTCTTATTACCTGTGCGGTGGGAGCGCTTCCTCCAGGTGTCAGAGCTGTGATGGAGGGCATAAGTGGTGACCTTTGGAGCAGAGGAGGAGTGTAAAGTGTTCATTAGGCACTGGGAGGAAGCCTGCGCCCGCCTCACTGACCTACACTGATCCAGCTGATAACACATGAGGGATGGTTCTGCTGCTGCCGCCTGCCTCAGAGCATTTAGCACACGAGCAGAGAGGAACAGCAGAGTCTGAGCAGTAAAACACCTCTGGGTTTCATGATCATACACTCAAGCAGGGCTTCCCAAACATTTCTGGCCGGGACCCCCAAAAATAACCATGAAACTGACTCAGGACCCCAACAGCAGAATAAAAGAGATGTCTGTAATCGTTTCAAGTTCTAAACCGTTTAAAATTAGGTTCAGATGTATGTATAGTTTATTGTCTTATCTGGCCCAGTTTCACTAAATCATACTGTTTTCAATTAAAAATTGAGATTAATTCAGGGTCATCAATTTAAACATTTCATTATGAAATCATCTCACGATCCCCAGCTCATGCTTTGCGACCCCCCGAGGGGTCCCGTCCCCAGCTTTGGGAACCACTGCACTAAAGGAAGCGTATACCACACTCCATACAAAATAGTATAAGAGTAATTAGTTTGTGGTCTGTCATTTGTCACCAAATGCTGACTTGATCCTGCGTTATTTCCTGTGATGGTAACTTATTGTATATGATGAGCTGACAATTAGCAAAACAAAGCTAACGCACACTAGCAACATAGTACTCGCGTTGCATCTAACATCAGCTAAACTTAAAGGTGCAGAAAAGTTAAATGCAGAAAAAGCTGACTATAAACCAAAAATAGTTTCCTGTTTACTTTAGCTTTAGCTTTAGCCACAGACTCACAGCAACACAAACTTGGAATTACTTTTTGTGAATTGCTGAGATCGGCCTCCTGATTATAAAGTATATCTCAGGTATGATTTAGATTATTATTTATTAAGAAACGTATGTGTTATGTTTGTAAGCTGCTCACACAGCATACGCCTGTCATTTCCACAACTGCTCCAAAGCGCTTGAAATATGTTTTTTGTGTCCTTGGATCAGATACTTCACTTGCTTTGCCTCTAATGTCTATGTATGATGGTGTGTTAATGTATGTGAAACTGGATTATAATGAGCCCATGTAGGCTTAGTTACACATTTCATGTGTGCTCATGTGTTGCTGCAATACAAAAATGTCAAACTCCATGTCAATAGGAAAATGCATGCTGCTCAATATGGAATATGATACCACAATGATATCTTAAAAGTATATCATTTTGTAGAGAAAGGAACGTAGTTTTTAACCCAAAATAGTTTCTTTAATATAACAATGTGGTCTTATTCACCTTATTCTGCCCCGCCCACTTTTGCCTCTTTTTGCTTCGGATGGGCACATCCATTGTTTAGGCATTCTAATTCTGGTTGAGCAGGAACTCCCTTCAGTATGGGGGGGACACGAGGAAATAGTATTGTCGCTAAAATATGATAAAGTAGATTGATTTGTGTCAAATATTAAGTGTTCATGTGCACCAACAACACTTTCTCTTTACGGCTTGAAAACAGCTTTGTGGACTGTGTAGAACAGCCCCATGTAAACGTGGAAGGGACACAATTCACGTCAGCGCCCACAGCAACTTCCAGAATAAGGTGAATACTAGTTCTGACATAGATCAAGACCATTGTAATACCTCTCAAGAACGGTCCAATGTTGCCCTGTTGGTGATTTTTTGCAGTATTGATACTTTTTCAAATGAGTCTATAGTTTCGATACTGATGATATTGAAACTTTTGACAACCCTAGTGCATCATGCTGTGTCCTAACTTAATAAACTTGCAACCTTCATTTTTCAGCTAAGACACAGTAAGACACAAGTCAAAGGCAAACTTAAAGAGTCTGGAGAAACCAAACAGTCCCGGCTCCAGTTTCAGAGGAAACAAAGGAAATTACTTACTTGGACCCGAGTCAGACTTGATTTTTCATTTTGATGACTGGAGACTTGTCAAACACGAGTTTAAAATTTGGTACTCAATTTGGACCTGAAGGCCAGTGACTGTGGACTTGGAGAGGAGACCTGAAACTTGAGACGACTTGATAAAAACTGAAAAATAAAATAAATATACAGTTAATTTACAATTTTACAGGAAGAAATTGTGTTCCTCCCACTTCTCTATTTGTTGCGTAGACCTTTTTTTGGTAGGACAATTTACAAAATGTATATAAATAGCAAAAAATATGTGTTGTCAATTGGACTTGACTGATTTAACTAAATTACTTACAGTACTTGCCACATCTTTTTGGTAAAAGGTAAGTAAAACTTACAAGTGCCAAAGGGAAGGTTTTGCCCCCTTTAATGTTTATAATGTTCAAAGACCTGTTGCTGTTGTTTGTCTGGTAGTGATGACTGTTTCATACTTTAAAAAGCTACATCATGTTACAGGAAGCTGTGTGTGGCCCTAAGGTGACATGGAACCCGGTGAATCTTAGTTTGAGTCCAGTGCAGCAGCTCCTGCACTCACTAGTTCACACTGTGGTTGTTGTCAGACTACTGTGTCGAGTCTGTATGAAGATAAGTGATGCCTGCAAGCCTCCACCTGGCCCTTATCAGATCCTGAGGGGGATATTAGACAGTCGTACTGCTGACGCCGGTCCTGTCTGCTCCTGGACGCCATCTCATCCTACCATCCATCTCCACAGATCTGATCAACTGTCAGGTGTAGGAGGCTGTACAGGGCGAGGTGTGCCTACAGGAAGTATCCGGATTAGAGGGTCAGCGGGTCAACAAGACAACAAGGGTGCATCATTAAAAAGAAGTGTTACACCAAGTATGGACTTCAGCTTATCAAAGTCAAGGATAGATCATCTTTTTGATGGAGGATGGATTTTACTCATAAACATAACCACTTAAAAACTCACACAAAATCTATATTTTGGGTGAAAGAGTTCACGTTTCTTTGTATCTTATTGACGAGAGGGAAGGATGAAGTAAGTGATTAGTGCAAGTGCATCAATACACTTGCTAATCAAAAGTAATCCAGTCAGTGTTTGGAAATACTGTGGTACAAAGCAAGAGCTAAGCAAATGAGTAAATGGGAAATATGAGTAATGTTTTGATGATGCTGATGGAACATATCATCTGTGTAAGCTCATTCCTGTTTTTTTTTTTAAATGTTTGTGACTTCGACTTTTCACAGATTCACAGATTTATTATTTGGTCACTTTTCATCAACAGATTTCACATGGAAACATCAACATTGTCCAATTGGCTCCAACAGATGATTTATTATTTCATTTAATCCACTTACATCCATAGATTTCTGAGACATTGTAACTTAATCATCTCTGTTATTTGTTTCAAATATTTTCGGATTTAAATGTCCCAAATATGTAAACATTTTATGTCTATTTGATGATGAAAAACGTGCAATACATTTTTTACCTATATTTCTTTCTTACATAAAAAGTAAACTACAAGAGAAGTTTCAAATTGATAGCTTTAAATTGAAGATTTCTTTCTCTTCCCTTGTGTCTCGCCTTGAGAACTCATTTTGTGAATGCCAAAAAATCTTTATAATGCCATCAGGTTTGTACGTAAGAAGCAGTTCAATAAATATAAATGACATGTACTTTAAGACCTTTAAAATGCATGAGACGGGTTTTTACGATTTTTACTTTTATTGAACTTTAATCAACCCTGTTAAAACCAATCAAATGGCAGTTTGGGTAGAAAAGTTGAATAATATGTTAAAAATGACTAAAAAAAGGCTCACCTAAAACTACAATGCTCCGACACGCAAGTTATTTTCACGCATTATGTAATATTTTCCACCTGTCGGTCGGTGCCAGTCGGAACTAACTGCATGGAACCGACCAAACATAAAATGCCCTTGTGATTAATTATAACATTAATACTGTCATACGTGTCAGGTCTACTGTAACATAACTAATGCGAACTGTCACACATACAACGCACATTCATACAAGAGGAAACGTTGCCCATAAAAAAGTGTGGTTATTTTTGGTAGAGACTTGTGAACGAGTGCACATGTGATAGATGAGAGCCGCAGAGACTAAAGAGATGTTATCAGAAGAACATGAAGACTGTCTGCTCTTCTGAGTGATGTTCTACTGCAGCCTCTGACTCATGGACTGGAGAGCAGGAGAACTCAGCCAACTCATGTTACACTGGATTAGTTATTCTATTGGAAGGTTTGGACCAAATTATCGGTTAGGTTTTTCAATTAAGTTCTGCACTAAAAGTGTATCAGGGCCATTTGCGTGTTATTTTCTTTGGAGTTTGTTTCTTCCTGTGTCCAGTTTCCACCATCAAAACATGCACAAGAGGTCAAATCCTTCAGCAATAGCGCAGACCAAGACTAGCTCATGGTCTGGAGATGGGCCCCCGAGCACTGCAGCAGCTCAATTTTCAAGAGTTCAATAAAGACTACCTTAATGGAAAAACTATTTAATCTTATATTAAAACAAGCTATGATGACTTTTGACCATTTAAAACATACACAGAATTAGTAGACACAGCATTCATGCTCATATTGATCACTTAGCATCTTGGCTAGTACGGGAAGATTTGTGGGATTCCGGAGTCATTCCCTTCGATTTTTTTGTCTATAGCCGTTAGCACTGGCCCGCGAAAAACACACATTCTGAATAATCCAGAGGTTTTGGGCTGCTAATAACCCATGAGCACATTTAGGTCAAAGCCTTAAAAGTCACTGTTGAGTGTGTGAAACCTTTTGGTGTTTTGTTTTGTTTAGATATGAATTAGCGTGTAAAACTGTATCCAAGCTAAAGGCTAATTGACTTTAGGATGCGATTTCTGATGTTGTGGTTCTGGTAAGAATCCAGTGACACTAAACATTCTCTTTTACATTTTACTGGTGAGAGCAGATAAGAGACATAAATATCACAAAATAAGCTTCACTGGGTTCACTATTCATCTGTGTGTGATGGAACGTTTGATTTGACGTAACTCTGGAAGCATCAGTTTTGATCAACGGGCCAAGAGAGAGAACTTTACATCTATGATTCAAAAGATATATTTCATTTTGCTATGGTAACGGTGCTCGATTTTCATCACTCTGAAACCTATGAATACAATACAATCCTTTGGTAGTAGTACATCACTTTGAGCTATATGCGTCACTAAAGTCACGAGCCACTGCACAATGTATTTGAACACGGCCGCTCAGAAGGTTGGAGAACAAAATGACGACAAAACAAGATCAAGTCCTCCGCCTGGCTATGCTAAGTCACCATTGCAACAAACACAGTCACCTTGAACCAATGTTTAGCTTCACAATTGATTCTTTTCCCGTACCCCTCTACTCCGAACCAGACGCCAGCCGAGACGACAGAGCCAGGACTATCTCCACAGCCTCACGCCCTAATGAATACAAATGGTCCCTCCTCTCCTCCCTCAGACTCTCCCGGACGCTAAAGGAGCTAATGATTAGGTCCTGTTAGCTCATCCATCACTGTGCGGACTTGCTAATCTGATGGATGTTTGGCTATTGCTAATGCCAGCGCGCTCGTGCATTCTAGCAGCTAATCGGGACGGCAGGAGAGAGCGTGTAATTATGATCCACGCAGACAGATGACATTCACACGTATTGATCTGAAAAGCCGGTGATGAATGGTGAAGAGGAGATGAGGGGGCGGAGTCAAGAGTGGACAGGAAGTAGTGACAGAAATGAAAGGAATATGTACTTAGCGTTGCGCTTTTTACTGGTTATAGTAAGTCTGTGACCTACATTTGACACAACAATACTTTATTTAAGTAATCTTTTGACCAGAGTTTAAATGTGCACCAACTTATCTCCTTTCAGATGTTACTGTTTTACAGTTAAGGCCAAAAGTATGACATTAAAACTGTTCATTTTGTAGTGTTTTTATTTATGACAAATACCTTGAAAAACATACATTCTTACTGTGAGCAAGCTCGCCTCTCCACAGACTGGACTTGTAACTCGGCCTGGTGGCATCACCTGCTTGTCTCCATGGAGATAGATAAGTTTAATGTCATAGACCGGAACATTAACCTCAAACATAAGTCTGACCCTACACTTTTACTTGAGTAACTGAGAAAAGTATAAAAATTAAATACTTGTAGTTTTCTAGCACCGTATTTGAACTCCTACCTTTCTTTCATTATGGGTGTTGCTTTAAAGGTGCTTGCTTCTCCCCAAACCTGACTCGTCTCCATGGTGATACGCCATGCCCACCACCAAGAATCTTATGTGGTGCAGCTTTAAGTGTCATAACGTCCATAAAAGGCTTGGTTTATTTTTCATTTGTGGGTTTGCAGATTGTTTGATTTGATTTGTTGTATGCTTTTTGTGGCGGACAAAATGGAATAAACAAAGAAAAAAGTCAAATCCAGAAGACAATTTTTCCCACTTCAAACACAGTAAAGTTTCAATTATCTTGCCGTGGTCATTGATATCGCTTTTTAAACTATTTTGTTCTAATTCGGTTGGACTGATCTGTATTCTTTATCCCATTGGTTTAGCTGATTCATCTCCAAATGTGTGAAGAATACAAAATTGTCTGTTTACAAAAAGTGTGCAATTGTTCTGTTCTGAAGTCATCAGGCGTTAGCGCTTTTTTAAAAACAGCCACGGTGGACCACTAGCTTCAGCGGTTCAGCAGAACATGACAGAGTACATGTAAAAACACAGCCAGAGAGAGATTCTTCCGTTTCCTCTTTGCTTAATATGATTTTGTGGCGACATATTCATCACCTCAGACTCGGAGGCAGTGTGCTTCTCTCTGCTCTGCCCTGGAGGCCGGTGGGAGTGGAATCCTTGGCCCTTCCATTGGCCTGTGGAGCTCCCCCAGCGCTGGTGCTAATAGGGCATTATGGGCCCCCGCCTTGGGCCGGACAGCTGATTAATGTGGCTGGGGGCCCCCGATAAAAGGATGATGAACGAGCTGCAGGATTGTGGCTCGTGTCTCATTAGCGCTGAGCTAATGTAGCGCGTCGTACCAGGCGACACCGTGGAACGGGAGGGACAGGAAGTGACATCAGCAAGAACAGAGAATGCGTCGGCTACATTATTTCTATTCAGTTCATATTTTATTAATTTAGAGAGCTCTCTGGACAAATTATGTGCAGTTAAATGCACTGTGTACCTGTGTGACTGAAAGGGACAGATGCTGCATTCTTGTGACTTTATCTTGATTATCTTTGCTGATAAGGTTTTTTTTGTTTACAAATTGCTTATAAATAAATTATTCAAAATGTCTTTGCTAAGTTATATCACTTATAACACTTGTTATCAACATGGGGGTCAAAATCATCAGGGGTCCCCAAATGATGTGGGGACTATGGGATTTTTTATTTATAGGAGATCTTCTACTGAAAGTGTTTTTCAAACTTGTGATCTGTTCTTTTCTTCTGTATCTACCTCTGTATCTACCTGCGTTGCATCAATTAAATTTCCCCATGTGGGACAATAAAGGAATATCTTATCTTATCTTACTATTGAAAATGTACAAATGTAACAGTCTTAAATAAGGTTTGACCCACTTCAAATGCAGTGGTAAATGTACAGACTCCTGCTGGCATTTATCTCAGCCAATGCTCTGAAAATGAAATCAATCAATAGAAATAAGGCTACTTTATCACCTTGCGGGCAGTCTATGTTTTGTGTTTGGGCGTCGCGACTGTAAAAGGTCAAACCACTGGCTTAATTACAATGAAAAGCTGAATTGCAATAATATTCCTTGCTCTGTTCACTTTTGCACTATTTTGACCAACTGTACATTGTGTGCAGTAAATATTCAGACCAAGTCTATCTTATTTTATACGTAAATTCTAAACTTTATTCATGCCCTTCCTGATAGATTTTGCTACTATTATTATTTATTGTTGTACAGTGCACCTTCATGCCAAGGCAAGTTCCTACTTTGTGAATCTTGACAATGGCAATAAACCCCTCGATGTACAAGAGTTTGAACTCTGAAGTCCAATCTTGCAGAATGCATTCTGACTGATGCTGGCCAAATGACAAATAAGAACAATCCAGGATTAATCAAAAGGCAATTTAAACACAGTTGTACAAAGCGTTATTCTGTGTAAATTCTTAAATTAATATGTGCGCAAATCAAATCTTGTCCATGCCACTTTCGTTCATCTATGGATCACAAAACATGAGATGACAAACACGGCCTGTAATCTGTAGCTAAAAGTACAAACACTCACCACAGACGTCTTGTGCGAAGGTGAAAGTGAAACAAATAGTCCATGATCACTGGCCTTTCTTGTGGCTCTGCACTGAGAGCAAGCGAAACAAGCGCTCCTATCAGACAGCCAATCAGCTCCGCAGCAGCTTTTCATTACAGCTGTTCGTATCCGTCTGTCAGAAGTTTAGAAGAGAGCTACCAACATTGAATCCGTTATAATCAGGCTAAACATTTATGAATGAGAAATTGCCTCTGTCTGAGGGCTACATGTATTCCCTGGGTCACAGACTGGATGAGCCTGAACAGTTTAAGGAAGTCCTAATTTCTATTCCTGGACAATGTTTCGATTGTATTTGCATGTTGGGTTCCTCTGGGTGATTATGTTTATACACTCAAGTACAAGTTACTCCAGATCTAGATAAGGGTCCACAGATATTGCACCGCAGTCGCACACAGTGACTCATTGGCTGTTAAAGATCTAAATTGAAAGATGGGTCAAATGCAGTGAGATTAAGTGTTGTCTTTCCCAATGGCCAAGTCCCAATCCCCACTACGCACCACACACTCGACTGAAGTGTACACAAGAGCACAAAGTGTGTGAGTGCACAAGGACTCAGTGGAGTCAGTGTAGGACACGTCTCCTCTTCCCACATGCACCACAGACTGAGCTGAGCACAGACTTTTACGAGGTCTGAGTTATGCAATTTAGTCTTGAAAACTGTCTTTAGGCTATTCATTTCCTTCAAAGCTATGTACTAGCAACATAATACCGGCTCTGAGGCTTTGAGCGAGGAGGAAAGAGGCAGAGTTAAGTGCACTGCTGATGATCAAATGAGCCTTAACTATCGCTAAATGTAAGAAAATCATGTGGGGGGGAAAGGTAAAAAGTGATAAACAAAAAGGAACCAATACTTTTTTTGTTATCAATATATCGATATATAGGATCAGCCTGCACCACCCTATCAGAAAGCAAAGCTAAGATCAGTTTTCATCATTTCCTGAATTGGCCACAAACAAATGAGAACAGGCTTAACTTTTGTATGGTGTTAGCTGGACAGTCACACATTTATTTTAAATCTTATCCATTTGACTGTCTGACAGGGACAGGACCATTGACCGTTTGCCCTGGTCTACACGGGTCGAGCCATAGCTCTTCTGTTCAGTGGATGCTCTACCAATTGAGCTATTACACTATTTATGACATTGTGATACTATTTTGCTGATACCATGAGAACAAAACACTTAAATCGTTTGAATGGACCAATCCCGAGCAGCTGATCCCACCCTCGCTGTCACTTGTCAGGCTTGCGTCGAAGCCCACCCTCCCTCACTCGCGTCCCCCCTGCGCCCTGCCTCCCATGCACCGTCATGTTCCCAATCTGTCCTCACTGGCTCTGTGACCCTCGGAATCAGCCCCGGGGTCAGAGTTCACACGCAGATCCCGCCCCCTATCACTTCTGCTGTCACACGCCCCCCTGCGACGTACACCTCGGCCAATAATCTAATTAGGTATCAATGAGCGAAGTGCTGCTCTTGTAGAGGCGTTTTCATGAGCGGGGGTTACAGCTGGTGGCAGTAAACGGAGAGGGGACACTCACAATGTGCTCTGATGATGATGGACAGGAGAACAGCTGTGAAAAGGTTAGCCTAATCATGCCGTTTTATTAGGGACAGGCAGCAGGGACCAAGTGTTAGCATTAGCACAGAGTTTTTTAAGGCGAGCCATTACAGACAAAACAGCAACATTATCTAATCTGCACGAAGATGTTTAATTATTTCATTAGAGCCACTGGCTTTATATGGCATGGTAACTTCAAAGGTAACTTACATTTACTCACACCAAACTTTACAATCTTGGACTTAACAAGAATTTGATGGAATACAGAAGATATATCGATAGCCTTCCAAATTCCACATTTTAAACGTTTACCGTATTTTCCGGACTGTAAGTCGCACATTTTTTCATAGCTATGGCCAGGGTGCGACTTATACTTAAATTTATACTTATATACTTATACTTATACTCAGGAGCGACTTATTAGGCCCGAGCGCCACAAGCTGGCGAGAGGCCCATTAATCTCGTAAGGCCGTGCGAAGCACGGCTGCGAAAGTGCGCACGTAGTGCGCACGAAATCGAGTGCAAAGCGCTCGCCCACTTCCAAACACTCACTAACGCACTCCTTCACTCATGCACGCCCCGTGCATACTAATTAGTAGTAGGAAAATGGAACATTACCGTTGTAAACGGTAATGTTCCCCATATAAAGTATATCCGAAAATGTATAGTTTATGATATTTGAAAAATGGGAAACATTGTTTTCGCATCGGAATATTATTCTTTCTTCTTCTCGGGACCAACCCCCCTATTTTTCACCCAGTGAACATTGACGAAAAGTCACAAAAATGTTCACGTCTCTAAAAATCGTGCCTCTCTACATTCTGGCTATTTCCCTTTTCTAAAATAAAAAAATTGGCGCGTCAGCGCCCCCAAATGTACCAAAAATGCATTGAGAGATGGGAAATGACCCAAAAAAAATCTGATCGTAGAATCATGAAATTTGGCGCAGAGGTAGATGGTGACAAGAGAAGTAAAAAATATTATTACGGCAACGCCGTCCGCCCAACCAAATGTCGGCCATATTGCTTCAAAAATGGCTAAACATGACTTTGGAGTTTTTCCAAACGTCGTACTTTTACGAACTCCTCCCAGGGCGTTGGCCCTAAAAAGCTGAAATTTGGTGAAAATGCTACTGAGGAGTGGGACATCAAAACTTTTCCAAATTACATTGATACCTCTCATGGTCTCTGTGCGGCGAAGCCGCAAACTGTAGCTAGAATTTCAGAAATCTCCCATATTTAAAATTTCTGCCGTTTGCGCAGATAAAGTCCGAATTGCGTCAAATTAGAATCAGTTGTTAAACTCTTTGCCCTAAACCTACTTGAAGTGAAATAAATTAATTTGGCGCCACAGCGCCCCCTACTGATTTTATATGGAGGTTAAATGTTTAGTTATGTTTAGCGTAATATAAGGACAACTGGGGCGCGTAAGCGCCCCCTCCTCTTGCGGCGTGGCGGCGGTGTGGCGGCGGCGTGGCGAGGGCCGATCATTGCCGCTTGCGGCTATATTTATTTGTTATTTTCACACTTGCAACCGCATTTCATACTCCAGTGCAACTTATATATGTTTTTTTCTTCTCTATTATGCATTTTTTGGCTGGTGCGACTAGTCCGGAAAATACAATATATAAAATGTCTCAAAACTCATTTTTTTTAATCAAATATGTCACCAAAATAAAGCAAGCAATTTAAACCAGGCTCTATAAAACTTTCAGATTTACATTACCCAAATATGTGCAGTTTTGGCCATTTTAGAAACATAGAAAGTCTCATTTATCTTTGAAAACATTAACATGATGATATATGTGTAGGCCATTTTTTTCCAACATTTATAAAAGTAGTTCAAAAACAGTTCTACTAATCCATTACTTGCACACAACAACAATTATCTTGGACATAGCGGTTGGTTGATCTAACATAGTGGTTGGTTGATCTAACAAAAAATTTAAGTTGTGAGATGCTTTGATGATGTTCTTTGTTCCTCATATACACACAGTACAGTAGCCTACATAGTGTGCTTCTCTGTTTAATACATCCGCACATCGAGACCCTAACAATATTGTAATATACATTTTTGGCATATGTAAACTAAAGTAGTTTACAGATATAGACCTAGAGCTGATAAAAGCAAAACCCTTTGAAACTAGTAGAAAGTTAAAAGTCATGTAAAAATAGTTGCTAGCAGGTGGCTCAACCCAAACACACAGGTGCAGCGTGGGTTAGCAATGTACAGAAATAGCATATGTTAGCAGCACATTAGCGTGTCTTAGCAGCATGTTAGCGTATGTTAGCATATGTCTGAAGTGTGTTAACATATGTTAGCTGTGTGTTAGTGTATGTTAGGCGTGTGCTAGTGTACGTTAGGAGTGTGTTTGTGTATGTTAGCTGCATGTTAGCATGTTAGCAGTAGAGCAGGTGGGGGGAGGACTGGGGCTAATGGGTGAGCTCTTTTTAGAACAGTCTTTAACAGCTCTTTAATAAACCTCTGACCTGCCTTTGGACTCATGTGTCTGCCTAGTGCCACCCACATAACACTAACACACACATGCAGGCTACACAGACTGGGCATCCTACTGAGAGCTAATACAAGAGGCCACAAGTAGGCTATTTCCTTTTCTACAAGAGAGGTTTGTCTAGATATGCTAAACCCCTCGAGTTCTGATGGGCAGGATTGACCGTCCAGTGTCAATATATGGAAAAATGTGCCCTAATACAGGGATTAGAGGAGATGCATTTGAATGAAGTGCTACACATTATCTCTGATTGATTAGTTGTTCTGTCGATGATTTTAATATATCTATTTAATCATCTACAAATATATATTACAGTATATTACAATGGCCGTGGCTGGAGAGCCGCGGCGCGGTCAAATGGCCGCGCAGTTTCAGGGACCGCGGCATTTTCCTTATAGCCCGTTATAGCCTCATGGCTAACCCTAACCGTAGCCTTAACCTTAACCCTAACCCTAACCCGGCGCGGTCTAAAACGAGAGAGAGAGAGAGAGAGAGAGAGAGAGAGAGAGAGAGAGAGAGAGAGAGAGAGAGAGAGAGAGAGAGAGAGGGGGGGGGAGAGGGAGGGAGAGAGAGAGAGAGACAGAGGGGGGGAGGGAGAGGGAGAGAGAGAGGGAGAGAGAAAGGGAGGGAGGGGGAAGAGAGGGAGAGGGAGAGACGCAGACACTGGCAATGGCTTCAGCCATTGCAAAGTTTCTAGTTTGGTGTTGTTCTGTATTTCTTGACACATGGGTCGTGTGGACTGTGTTTTATGGTGGTTTGGTGTTAGTTTTTGTTATTAAATGTAACTTTTGACGGCTTTTGCCTCCAGCTAGACTGAGTTCGGGCCCGGGGGCTAAGCTGTTTGCTTCAGGGGTTGAGTGCCCATGGTTGAGTTCTGAATCAAAGTAAATTCAAAAGAAAAGGTTGGGCAAAAAAATAAAAGTGAATAAAAGCAAATAAAAACAAAGAGCGTGTTGCTCTGTCCAATATGACCAGTTTTTTGTTGAAATAAACTTGTTTAATGAAAAGTTCTCAAATAAAGAATAATCGTTACTTCATAATATAATTTATTATTTAAATTTTTTATTTTTTTTTGCCCTCTCCTTGAACCGACACCTTAACGTGGTGGAGGGGTTTGAGTGCCCGAATGATCCCGGGAGCTATGTTGTCGGGGGCTTCAAGCCCCTGGTAGGGTCTGCCAAGGCAAACAGGTCCTAGGTGACGGGTCAGACAAAGATCGGTTCAGAAGCCTCTTATGATGACTACAAGAACAAGGCAGTTTACGTCGCCCGGATCGGCGTCACCGGGGCCCCATCCTGGAGCCAGGCCTGGGATGGGTGCTCCATGGCGAGTGCCTGGTGGCTGGGTCTTACCCCACGGGGCCCGGCCGGGCACAGCCCGAAAGAGCGACGTGGGGCCGCCCTCCCGTGGGCCCACCACCCGCAGGAGGATCCATAAGGGGCCGGTGCAGAGAGATCTGGGCGGCAGTCGACGGCAGGGGCCTCGGCGACCAGATCTCCAGACACAGAGACTAACTCTGGGGACATGGAATGTCACCTCGCTGGGGGGGAAAGAGCCTGAGCTTGTACGGGAGGTTGAGCGATACCGACTAGATATAGTCTGCCTCACCTCCACGCACAGTTTGGGCTCTGGAACCCATCTCCTCGAGAGGGGCTGGATGCTCCACTTCTCTGGTGTTGCCCGCGGGGAGAGGCGGCGGGCTGGTGTGGGCTTGCTTATAGCCCCTCAGCTCAGCCGCCACGAGTTGGAGTTTACCCCAGTGAGCGAGAGGGTCGCGTACCTCCGCCTTCGGGTGGGGGACAGGTCTCTCACTGTTGTGGCGGCCTATGGGCCGAACAGCAGTGCAGAGTACCCGGCCTTCTTGGAGTCCTTGGGGTACTGGACAGTGCACCGACCGGGGACTCCGTTGTTCTACTGGGGGACTTCAACGCCCACGTGGGCAATGACAGTGACACCTGGAGAGGGGTGAACCCGAGCGGTGTTCAGTTATTGGACTTCTGTGCTTGCCACGGATTGTCCATAACGAACACCATGTTCAAGCACAAGGGTGTCCATCAGTGCACATGGCACCAGGACACCCTAGGCCGGAGGTCAATGATCGACTTTGTTGTCGTGTCATCTGAGCTCCAGCCGCGTGTCTTGGACACTCGGGTGAAGAGAGGGGCAGAGTTGTCAACTGATCACCACCTGGTGGTGAGTTGGATCTGCTGGCGGAGGAGGAAGCCGGATAGACTTGGCAGACCCAAGCGCATTGTGAGGGTCTGTTGGGAACGTCTAGTGGAGCCCTCTGTCAGTAGGGTATTCAACTCGCACCTCCGGGAGAGCTTCTCCCATGTCCCAGGGAGGTTGGGGACATTGAGTCCGAGTGGACCATGTTCTCCACCTCCATTGTTGATGCGGCTGCTCGGAGCTGTGGTCGCAGGGTCTCCGGTGCCTGTCGTGGCGGCAACCCCCGAACCCGGTGGTGGACACCGGAAGTAAGGGATGCCGTCAGACTGAAGAAGGAGGCCTATCAGGCCACTCTGGCTTGTTGGTCTCCGGAAGTCATCGACGGGTATCGGCAGGCCAAGCGAGCCTCGTGCTGTCGCAGAGGCAAAAACCCGGGCCTGGGAGGAGTTCGGGGAGGCCATGGAGGAGGACTATTGGTCGCCACCAAAGAAATTCTGGCAAACCGTCCGGCGCCTCAGGAGGGGGAAGCAGTGTCTCACCAACACCGTTTACGGTGCGGGTGGAGGCCTGCTGACCTCGACTGTCGTCGGACGGTGGAAGGAATACTTTGAGGATCTCCTTAATCCCTCAGTCACGTCTTCCGAAGAGGAAGTAGAGACTGGGGACTTGGAGGCTGGCTCATCCATCACCCAAGCTGAAGTCACACTGAGGTTGTTCGCAAACTCCTCGGTGGCAGGGCTCCGGGGGTGGATGAAATCCGCCCTGAGTACCTAAAGTATCTGGATGTTGTAGGACTGTCTTGGTTGACACGTCTCTGCAACATCGCGTGGCGTTCGGGGACCGTGCCTCTGGACTGGCAGACCGGGGTGGTGGTCCCTCTGTTCAAGAAGGGGGACCGGAGGGTGTGTTCCAACTACAGAGGGATCACACTCCTCAGCCTCCCGGGTAAGGTCTATTCCAAGGTACTGGAGAGGAGAATCCGACCGATAGTCAAACCTCGGATTCAGGAGGAGCAGAGTGGTTTTCGTCCCGGTCGTGGAACACTGGACCAGCTGTATACCCTCCATCGGGTGCTCGAGGGTTCATGGGAGTTTGCCCAACCAGTCCACATGTGCTTTGTGGATCTGGAGAAGGCTTTCGACTGTGTCCCTCATGGTGTCCTTTGGGGGGTGCTCCGGGAGTACGGGGTCCGGGGCTCTTTGCTCAGGGCTGTCCGGTCCCTGTATGACCGGAGCAGGAGCTGTGTTCGCATTGTCGGCAGTAAGTCAGACCTGTTCCCAGCATGTTGGACTCCGCCAGGGCTGCCCTTTGTCACCGGTTCTGTTCATAATTTTCATGGACAGAATTTCTAGGCGCAGTCTGGGGTCGGAGGGTGTCCGGTTTGGGGACCACAGGATTCCATCTCTGCTGTTTGCAGACGATGTTGTCCTGATGGCTCCATCAAACCCGGACCTGCAACATGCACTGGGACGGTTTGCAGCCGAGTATGAAGCGGCTGGGATGAGAATCAGCACCTCCAAATCCGAGGCCATGGTTCTCGACCGGAAAAAGGTGGCTTGCCCTCTCCAGGTGGGTGGGGTGTCCTTGCCCCAAGTGGAGGAGTTCAAGTATCTCGGGGTCTTGTTCACGAGTGAGGGAAGGATGGAGTGTGAGATCGACAGGCGGATCGATGCAGCGGCTGCAGTGATGCATTCGCTGCATCGGACCGTTGTGGTAAAGAGGGAGCTGAGCCGAAAGGCAAAGCTCTCTATTTACCGGTCGGTCTACGTTCCTACCCTCACCTATGGTCATGAGCTTTGGGTAGTGACCGAAAGAACAGATCGCGGATACAAGCGGTCGAAATGAGTTTCCTCCGCCGTGTGGCTGGGCGCTCCCTTAGAGATAAGGTGAGGAGCTCGGCCACACCGGGGGAGCTCGGAGTAGAGCCGCTGCTCCTCCACGTCGAGAGGAGCCAGCTGAGGTGGCTCGGGCATCTGTTCCGGATGCCTCCTGGACGCCTCCCTCGGGAGGTGTTTCAGGCATGTCCCACCGGGAAGAGGCCCCGGGGAAGACCCAGGACACGCTGGAGAGACTATGTCTCTCGGCTGGCCTGGGAACGCCTCGGGATCCCCCCGGAGGAGTTAGAGTACTGTAGGAGGTAGAGCGTTTAGCTACCAAGCCCCTGTGTTATGGAATCAGCTCCCGACCCATGTTAAATATGCTGACACAGTCTCTTCATTTAAGTCCAGGCTTAAAACGTTCCTCTTCGAAATCGCTTATGGTCAGAGTAGTTAGCAACAGAAACATAAACCCACAGCTTTAGCTACGCTGCCCTAGGAGTAACTATGCTGGGGGAAGTATGACAGCTTGAGCACTATTCTCTTCTTCTTCTGACTACTTATGCTATCAAACAATATTTATTTTTTGATTCCACTTGCAAACTGTTCACCGCCTTCTTTTCTTTCTCTCACTCCTGAGGACCTGTGGACCCAGATGCCCCTCCCCTGATGAAGTGGTCCCTGCCCTGTGTGGACGGTCCCTCATCTGCCTGAGGAGTGGGTCCAGCTCGCCTCCGACGGTCCCTCATCTGCCTGAAGAGTGGGTCCAGCTCGCCTCAGACGGTCCCTCATCTGCCTGAAGAGTGGGTCCAGTTCGCCTCAGTCGGTCCCTCATCTGCCTGAAGAGTGGGTCCAGCTCGCCTCAGACGGTCCCTCATCTGCCTGAAGAGTGGGTCCAGTTCGCCTCAGTCGGTCCCTCATCTGCCTGAAGAGTGGGTCCAGCTCGACTCAGACGGTCCCTCATCTGCCTGAAGAGTGGGTCCAGCTCGACTCAGACGGTCCCTCATCTGCTTGAAGAGTGGGTCCAGCTCCAGTCTCCTCGTGTCCGTCTGTCCGTCTGTGAGAGTCGGATCTCTCCTTCACTGGAACTCCTCCAGGTTTCTACGCTTTTTTCCCAAAGAGGTTTTTTTTGTAGTTTTTCCTGGCCGAGAAGGAGAGTCTAAGGACAGAGGACCCTGGGACATCGTCCCTCGCCACTCCATCGCCACCACAGACATTGTTGATTCATTTCTCCCTGTGGCCCTCAGAGGCAACTGTTGTTGTGATTTTGGGCCTTACAAAAATAAATTGATTTGATTTGATGATTTGAGAGGAAGTGTCTGGGGAGAAGGAAGTCTGGGAGTCCCTGCTCAGACTGCTGCCCCCGCGACCCGGCCCCGGATCAAGCGGCAGAAGATGGATGGAAATTTTTTTGCATTGATAACTATAATTATGTAGATAATGTAAAGAGGTGGTAGCAGGGCCTATATTCTAAGAATCCAAGAAAATGATTTATGACAAACATTTATTTTCAACTCCGATTTCTGGATGGTAGAGATGTGATTTGATAACGCGAAAATATAATTTTGTTTTTATTTTTATTCCGTCCTCCCCTCTTAAAAAATGCCAAGGAAAGTCTGTGAAACAACAAATTTAAAAACTCTCGCCTAAGCCAAGTTATGTTTTCACAATTTAATTGTGTATTACGTTTATGTTATTATATTATAACATAAAGTGTACCATAGCAACAGTTTTTTTACATTTACCAATTCATTATATTTCATATAAAATAGTCTAATGATGGTTTTTGAATAAATGTGAATGTTTTATTGCTCTTTTAAAAGTTGATTTGAGGTAGACTATAAAGCTGACAAGATGGGGAGCAGAATTTTGCTTTTGTTCTGATCAGAACGTCACACACTGAGTTTTATCTGCACAAAACAATGCAGCAATGTGATTGGCTGATGGGGAATACATGCAGATACCTTTCTTTTCCTTTTGTTGGTCTAAAGAGCAGAAAAGTGACTGTTAAAAAGCAAACTCTCTCTCATCAGTCAGCGCTCCTTTCTTTATTAGTCTGACTAAAACAGACTGATCTCCCGCACTGTTAAAGCTTTCTCATGGGGGATGAGTTGGGGCGGCCCATCAAAGGAAACTCATGTTTCAGCGGTTCATCTGAATTTTGGCGTCTGAAATTTAAAATTACTGTGTGTAACAGCTATATTTAAATTGTTCAGAAACATATCCAAATAATTTTGTTTCCCCCTCCCTTCTGCTGCTGAAGCTTGGCTGGAAGTCATGGTGTCTTTTAGTGGCCTACAGGCCACCAAGTTTCAACAATTGACTTAAAAATGATCTTTAAGAGACAAGACTGTGTTCATATTTATAATGATTTTTACATAGTTACAAATACTGGCAGTGGATCGGTTGGCAGAGTGGTTGTCCTCCTTGATGGAGCGGTCAGATGCACTGACCCGCAGGTCGATGGTGCGATTCCAGCTGCCTCAGCTGAATACTGATGTTGTGTCAGTGAGCAAGACACATCAGCCGCCTCACTCCCAGTGTCTGCGTACACTGGTGTGAGAATAGGTGAGCGATGCCTTGATGTAAAGCGCCTTGAGTGCCTTGAAGATGGAAAAGCAATGTATAACCATTTCACATAGTGTGCTAGGGTAAGGTAGTTTATTAAATTAAATTAAACATATTTTTGTGACGCCCAAAATCACAACAGTAGCTGCCTTGGGGGGCAACTGTGAAAAACAGATTAAACAACGTTCACAGGAACTTGGCAAAGTTTAGCTCTGTAGTTTAGGCCCTTCACGTGGGAAACCGGCATTTGAGACTAGCTATTGCATGTAAGTATTTCTTTTAACTACTGTGTGCAAATGTTATCCACAAATATTGATGAACACACTAAGTCTGTTTGCCCATCCATGTTAGTCACAGCACACTAATGCTGACCTACCTTCTTCCACGTCTGGTCTGCTCTTCCAGCGCTGGGCTCCTGTGTGTTTGGAGTGAGAGGGAGAGCGAGGGGAAACGAAGGACACAAACTCCCAGTTCAATTTGTACAAGTCGCTCATCTCTATCAGAGAGAGGCTGCACTGCTCATTCTCTGTGAATGAGGGGCTTACGTGGTTGATTCAAATGTTTTGTGTCAGAGGTTTGGGTCCGGATGGGACTGCGCTTGGTTTGGACCATTAGTGACCCGAGGAATCCACATTCATAACATAACCTAAAAAGGTGGTATATATGTCAAATAAGGCATGCATTAAAACTATTTCAATTTACTACTAAGATAAAAAAAATTAAAAAAAAGCTCTTAGCCGTAAGGTGCGGTGGCTGTGCTAATCCCTCTACATTGGCCTTGGTCTTCACTCAGCCCCCGCTCTGGCCTCTCATGACATGAAGTCCACTCATGTCCACCAGTGATCTGACACAATCTTGTATCAACAGCAAGGTCAAGCACTGTCTCGCGCCGCTGCCTCTGCCCTCCCTCTCCCTCAGACGCTTCCTCCTCTCACAAAGCCAGAGCTGATCATGCGTTTCTGTCTAGACATCTCCAGTGCTTCCAAAGTCCTCCGCTGTCCTCCGCTCATGTCTTTTGTCCCAGGGCAGTGGTGTCCCGCTGGGTTAGGACAATCACCAGTCGCTGATACTTCCTAAATGTGTCAGAGGGGCCCCTGGCTCTCCCAGAGGGCCCCTGTTTGACTACATCAGCTTATTACACTTTCATGATCGGTGTTTGTGATCTGTCCTTGAAATTCCACCAACATATTTTAATCTTATAATCTTATTATTTTGAATATACTTCCTCATTCATGATTCTACTGCTTAAAACATATACTTTTAGACACTGTGCTCTTATAACATTGTATAAATGAAAAAGTAATTTAGCCCAAATAACATTCTTGTGCCATTGTAACTAGGTTTTTACCAGCCATGTTTTGTAGTTAGGGCTGCAAGAATGAATTGACTAATTGTCAAAACATAATTTCCTTCTTATTCCCATTTATCTTTGTTATATAAAGTTGAATTGTCATGATCAGTAAATCATTGATATATGTTAGAGATGATTCCCCTGGATAGTTTTGATTTATTTGCTTTAATATAAAATACTTATTTTTTGTAAGTATCTATAAAACTCCTGTGTATCTAGATCAAAGGATTATTTTAGATGGTCAAAACCTTTAAATTGAATGTCTTGTATAGTGCACCTGTTATTAAGTGGCTCTTTCATTTTCTGCCGCTTTTTCCCGTTAGGGGTGGCGGGTGACTGGAGCCTATCCCAGTGACATTGGGCTCTTTCATACTGTTTACTGTAAGTATCCTAACGTGTGAAAGATTTAATGTTTTATCTGTAAATTATTTTGTATTGAACATTCTGCTCTTTATGCTGCTGCCTCTCGACATTACAGACCATATTTCTTTTTAACCAAAAACAGCTGCTTTATTCAATTAAAATGTAAAAAAAAATACATTGGGTTACATTTTTTTAATAATTTCATTCTTTTGGTACATTGTTTTTTTAATCCAGGATGTGAAGGTCTTATTTAATTCTGATTTATGTCAGATTTAAAAAACTATTTTCCCTCATTACATCTGTTTACAAAAAGGTACTACAGACCTGGATGGAGCATAATAGTATGTCCAGGTGACATAAATTTGACATAAAAACAATCCATATATTCCTTCCGTTATGATCTGGTATCAGCTCTACATCACAACCCAAAACAACAGAGCAAGGAACCATGTCTTGGTCTGTCCGTGCATCATCCTGTTCCCCGCTGCTCAGAACAATCCCTGCTCACTCTCACTTCCTCAAGTGTGTCTGGGGGCCGGCTGTAGGGGCCCACTGGAGGGCCCCTACAGGACTTCAGGACAAACCCAAAGATCATTCAAGCAGAGACATGTGAGAGGAGCAGGATTGGCTTCTGTCCAACACTTGGGATGTACCTGTCAATCACTCACACACAGCGAGGGCCATGATCAGGGTCCGTCACGTTTGTGGCCATGTTAGTGCTAACCCTCGTTTAAGTAGCACGGTGGAATAACCACATTTCCACTGGCCCCGGCCCCCCAGACCAGTAGCTTTAGAGCACTTTAGCATGGTTTGTGTCATAGCAGAGTGTGTCTCAGAGTGTGCAGGTCATGGCTCTAGGTCCAGAGGAAGAGCAACTAACCTCACCCAAACACCACTGAATATTAAGAAATGCAATCTAAATCGTAGCGGAATTATACCTTTTAATCATGAGTCCAAGCTCAGCAATTCACAAATAGTAATTCCTTGTTTTTTGGCGCTGTGAGATGTGGCTAATGCTAGAGTAAAAGGGACACTACTATCATTAGCTTTTTCTGCATTTATTTCACTTCTCTGCACCACTACACTGCGTTTAATGTCACTTTATGCAGAGACTGAAATACAATATTTTAGGTCTTGACGCATGTGTCGATAAACAGGAAACAACTAATGCTAATGTGTGCTAGCTTTGTTTCGCTAAATCTGTCGGCTCAATAAGTTGCCATCACAAGATCAAGTCAGCGTTTCTGAGAAATTATTAATTTATTTTCATATGTGAATTTTACCATCATGTTTTCATCTGAGTCTGTGCTCTCTCTTGAACCATTCATGCTAAAGGTTTAAAAAGCTAGCGGTTCAAGTACACGTGAATGGAGCACAAAAAGGCAGAAGGGTAAATATTACATTTCTACTTTTTTGTGCTCCATTCTCAGAAATTCTTGATCAAGGTTCGAGTGAAGGTCAGATTTCACAAAAAGCAGCCTAACCTAAATAAACGGAACATAAATTGGAATCATATTTTCAGCCAAACAAGAGTCACCTTAAGTCTAGAGGTTAAGTAATATTTCATCACAACCATAATGTCCTTTATTATGTAAAGTCTCCGTATTCATACGCCTCTCCATCGCTCTTATCACGGCGTAATGAGAACATGTCTGCTCCGTGGCTGAGGGGGAGGTCCCGCCCTCTGTCACCCCTTTTCACTCCAGAGGGGCCCCACCACCACAAAGCCCCCTCCCCTCACAATGGAGCCCTCTTATTTCCTCGTTATTGACACTCCTAATTGTTTCCAGTGTGTGATAAAGGCCCTGAAAACCTCCGCGTATCAGCAATAACCTTCTGTCTCCGTAGTGGCGCATTGATTCCGACGAGTGCGGGAAAAAAACCTGCAACGTTGAATGCACCACTTTCTCATTCAGAAGTGGATAGCAAAGCCCTGCGGAGGCCCTCAGGGAACCCGCATTTTCATTTTGTTTATTAGCTGCATTATTAACGACGCCATATTGTTGTCTTATTAATTACGTGCCGGGCCACGAGTCCAACTCTCAAGACGCGCTCCTTTCATATTGCGCTGGCCGTAATTAAACGACACACTTTTATGAGCGGCTAGCATGTTAGCGCTAACTTGTGCCCGTCAACAGGCTGCAAAGAATGCGTCTAATCCCATTTCAACTTGTGTAATTAAAGGCGTAAGCTAGTCGTGGGCAAATTGGCCACTCACCATGCTGCGGTGTGTGTATTAATGAAATACTATGAATGGCAATTGAAAGGAGTTAGCCTCAAAGCAAATGAATCAGTTATTTATGAGCGCTGGTAATTATGGCGTTGTGCATTCAGAATGAGGAAGGATTGTTTTCACGAATGAGAATCAAGAAAAAGTTTTGACGGGAGCAAATCGACGTTAAACAAAACAGAATATTTCAACATGTTCCCTGTGAGCATAAATTAACTTACACTGTTTATTCAATCAAACAGGTCCTATTGTTGTCAACTGGAAAAAACGAAAGCCACAATATTCATAATAATATAGCAAGATTGTGACCCAAGACCCAATTGCTGATGTAATTGTGATAGATTTTCTTTTTGACGTTCATTCTGACGTTCAGGCTAAGTTCAAATAAAGTTTTTTCCATGTCCTTTGTCTAATATTGTAACATTGCAAGATGTATTTTTTTTATTTTCAAGGTTGAGGTTCACTTTATTGAATCTGTGAGGGAAATGTCTCCTCTGCAGTTGATGCCGCTGGTACAGTGCCCAGGTACCCATCTCTAGACCTTGTTCTGAACAATAGCTGCAGGAGTTTACCTACCTATATCTATATATGAATGTATGTATTTTACACTGCAGATGGAAAATAGCTTTAGCTAAATCTAGTGTGAAGCATCTTTTCTTATTAGTTTGGGTAATTGTGAACATCCGATTGAATCGAACGCCAGGCTGTGAACGAGCCTTTAGAAGCTGTCAGGCTTAGGGCCTGTGCAGCTCTGCATTCGTCACTCTGCCCTATCCCCAGCACTAAAGTGATTTTAGGGGGCAACTGATATATCAGTTAGCCATTATTATTGCTTATAAACTTTCACCAAATGTCATAACATTTTTATTTATTTTTAATATTTCTCAGTAGTTTATGTGTCTGAGGTGCCGTAGTGCGGTTGAATGCAGCTCCAGAGTGACGCTCCTGTTTGTGCCCTCTGACCTCTCATGGCTCTGACAGAGGCAGCGCTAGATTGAAATACCAGCTGAAAACTCAGCTACAAACTGAAGATAAAAGTGAACCAGTGCAGATCACACCAGCCACACAACAGGGCTTGTTCTTTTAAACAAGTGTCAGTGTGGAAAAGAGAGCGAGCAGGGCACACACTGCTGCTGTCAACAACAACAGGCTGGATTACAGACAATTATATGGAGTCAGGATTAAAATGAAATAATAGGACCTGGGATTTGAGGTCTCTGTGGTGAGTGTTGTAAATGTGACCGATTTCTTTCTTTCATGTTAGTTAGAGTTTAATGTGTGAAATTTTACATAAACATGGATTGTTCTCTAATTTGCCTGCTGTAAAGTGACTGTAGAATATTCATGTTTACCGGACCAACATTGATCTGTGAAAAGAGGAGTTAATAATCGGCATTTAAACATATTAATTACCTCGCTCACATATAAATTGGCAACTCCTGTCGGGTCGCTCACTCTGTTCTGTGGATGTCTAGGTGAGGAAGGGGCGTCGGCATTAGTCCGGGGTCTGGTCGGTGCAGAGTTGTACAATGTATAATGACATTTTACTGACTGGACACAAATTGTGAGAGGAGTGTGCACGTTGCGTGCACTCACTTTTAAAGGCGCAGAACGCCACGTTTACGCCACTAGGCCACATCCTGTGCACAAAACAAATCATAATGTCACATGGCAACAACATGGGGCCATGACAAAATATACTTTCTACACTTGACACATGTTTTACAATCAGCTTCCGAGTGACAATTTACACTGAACATAATATAAATGCAACACTTCCCATTTGTCATGAGCTGAACTCAAAGATATAAAACTTCTTTTCAAAAGACAAAACTTCTCTCAATTATTGTTCACAAATCTGTCTAAGTCTGTGTTAGTGGGCACTTATCCTTTGCTGAGAGAATCCATCTGACCTCACAGCAACATGCTGATCAGACAGCATGAGTAATATACAGGTGTGCCTTAGGCTGGCCCCTATAAAAGGAACTAACATAAAGATTTGTTGTGAAAGCGCTAACACACGAATCATCACTGAACTGCTCTGAGTACCAGTGTGGTGAGGAGAGTGGGATAGGGGACAGTCTGTTTGTGGTGTCCTCTCAACACCAAACCTCAGAGCGGAGAACATGACCCCTCCAAACAGAGAACCTGAACTGCGAGCAGAGAACCTGAGCTGTGAGTGGAGAACCTGAGCTGCGAGCGGAGAACCTGAGCTGCGAGCGGAGAACCTGAGCTGCGAGCGGAGAACCTGAGCTGCGAGCGGAGAACCTGAGCTGCGAGCGGAGAACCTGAGCTGCGAGCGGAGAACCTGAGCTGCGAGCGGAGAACCTGAGCTGCGAGCGGAGAACCTGAGCTACCAGAGGAGACCCTGCAGGACACATGAGCGTGGCTTGTCTAGACCAGCACTGCTTTGTACCTCTGTACCGCCAGATCAACAGCTGGAACACTCACACAGACTCAACAGCTATTCCTCCATCTGTGTTGAAGGTAAGATAG
Organism: Eucyclogobius newberryi; assembly: GCF_026437365.1. Taxonomy (NCBI): domain Eukaryota; kingdom Metazoa; phylum Chordata; class Actinopteri; order Gobiiformes; family Gobiidae; genus Eucyclogobius; species Eucyclogobius newberryi. Next base: position 8,219,119 of record NW_027315768.1, on the reverse strand, counting down.
TTTAATAGGTAAAATTAAATTGCAGCTAAAAATATGAATTCATTAACAAAACAATGACTCAAGTTCATCAGTCCATCTGATTTCCCCTAATTTGTTGTATTAATTAGAAAAATCTGACCCTGAATCATCCCAGAATGGCTAATTTGACTGGGAATGGGTGTTATAGCTTCATCATGATAATGGGACAGTGGTGTGGTTGCTAAGAATGTTTTCACACTAAAAGGTAAGGATTTCAAATCTTGCCCGTTGTGTACAATTGCTGTTGTGACCCGGCCCCCACTGTGTAAAAATAATATGTCAAACCAACATACAAGTGGTTCACCGTGGAAACCCCTGTCTAATAACGAGTGATCACATTTGAGTTTAGCCCAGGCCCTTTGACTCTTTTGTAAAGACTCTGAGCAGAACATCAGCAGTGTGACTGATGCACCTGTCTGCACTGGAGCTCAGAGGGAGTCTTTCTGGAGAGAGTCCCCAGGGTCAGGGCCTCTCTCTGGGTCACAGTCAGATGTGTGGGTGGGCTCTGACCCTCCACACTGTGCACCACTGCTGCTTTTAGACCGGGACACACCTGTTACACCCTGATTCAACATGTGAAATGAGCATTGGACTAGTTATTGGAAATTGTACAATAAATGAATATGATGTATGTATGCTTTTGCCTTATGCATCTCTGTGTCTCTCTGTGACTACCTGCTGCTTTGAACGCACTCTCTGGTGTCGTTTTGTGTGCTATGGCATTTATGTCTGGTTTGGATGTCAGTGCAGGCATAGAATAAATGTTCAGACCTCATTAGAACTGCACTTAAGAAGGTCTGGCCAAAGAAAACCCGTGCCCTGCCAGCTCTCTATAAAGTATTTATCCAGAGAAGCTTTGAAAAATGGTACAACCCCACATGTGCTGAACCCAATCTGAGATTCCCCGTCAGGTTGCAGTTTTAAGCTGCATACAGGTACATATACAATACAACATATTTCAAAAGGATTTGGTCCTGTTCTCCAAAAGATGTGTCAATACTTCTTTGCTTTATTTCTGCTTTGGCAAACTAGATTTGACTTCATAACATGCAAACAATCAGGTGCAGGCCCTGTAAAGGCGTTGCACATAATGTGTTTGTGACCATGGTTCACCCCCTGGCCTCGACCATTTGCTGAATGTCTCTGCCCTCTCTCTTGGACAGCTGTATGACCAATAAAGCCTCCAATTCAGAGAAGAAAAAAAAGACAACCACAGTTAATCAAACAGTTACATCGATCAGTATATGATCCCTCATTTACATTAAGGCGTCAGTCTGAATTGGTGATTGGTGCCAAAAGGCAGCGCTGTTTCACTCAGAAGCCTTAATCACCACTGCAGCACCACACATCAGCCTCCTCAGCCTCTCTGGCTGCATTCACACTGTAGGTCAAATATATGACCTGGATCCGATTTTATCAGGACGGTGTGGACAGCACACATCTGATTTTTCCAAACCTGACACAGGCCACTTTCGTGTGTGGAAATAAATCCGATATGTATCTGTACTTTTAGAATGCGACTGCAGTCACAATTCTGAGTCAAAGTGGAGAGAAAAAAAGCAGACGAAGGAGCTGGAAACTGTCAGTGGAAGAAGGAAGAAGTTTTTGAACTAATCAAAAATTGCCCACTGTAGGCAATTTACTGTAATCGGGCCGTATTTGAGGAGATTGTGAAGGACTTGGCCGAGCGAGGGATTAAGCAATGCAATGACAGCGGAAATGAAAAAGCTTGCTGTGACGTTCACACCAGACGCAAATGTAAGTCGCATTTTTTTGTAATATGAACAACCACAGAATTGGGCCCCATACCCTGCAGTGTGAGCGTGGCCTCTGTCTCCTCTTCACCCCAACCAGTGATAGGCATCTCAACCTGCCTCGAAACCGATCGCTGCAACTGAAAATGTATCAAGAACAACGTTTTTCATAGAAAGCGGAACAATGTTGGCCACTTCTTTCTAAACTAATTCAGTTTCTTCAGTTTCCTGAGTTTCCTGAGTTTCCTGAGTGAATGTCACTTCTTTTCTAAAGTTTTCTCAGTGTCACACTCTGATTATTTTCCTCTGTCTGTGTAATTTGTCTGACAATAATTTCAGAGATTCTTACACGTGAAACTGACATGATTCATTCTCCATTGATAGCGTCTCATTAGTTCGTTCCTGAGGTGATTCGAGAGCACAAACATTGACGGACTTTGGCATTAGAATGGGGTTAATAGCGATCACTTGTCAGACCAGGAGGAACACAAGGGTTCAGAATAATTGGTGCTGATGACAGGTGCAGAGGACACAGCCGGGGTGATGTGGTCGTCCAATTTACTGCTCTATACATCCCCCAAAAATGAGTATTGACTTAAGCACTTACTGGTGAAACTGCAGGCTAAAAACATAAAGCCAGAGATGGAGAGCCTGATTTGTCCCTGTAGTTTCAGAGTTACTCCGAGCACACATGTTTTTTTCATGCTTAATTACTTTTTCTAGTTAAAACTAATCCACAACTAAGCTTCTAATTTGGGCCGTGGCTGCAGAGCCGCGGTGCGGTCAAATGGCCGAGCAGTTTCAGGAACCGCGGCACTGCCATATAGCCTCATGGCTAACCCTAACCTAAGGGTTAAGGTTAGGGTTAAGGTTGTGACCCTAACCTTAATCCTAACCCTCACCCTAACCTTAACCAGGCGCGGTCTAAAACGGCGCGGTCAAATAGCGCAGCAGTTTCAGGAGCTGCGGCACAAAATAACATGGAAGTTTCGGCCGCGCGCCGCGGCTCTGTAGACACTCCCTTTAATTTGACAGTATACGATAGTATTACAATTGGGGTGTTTTAAAGTTGTGTACTGTGTGTGATTTATGTTTGGTGGCGAAATAATTCCATTTCATGTTTTATTGTCCACTGCATAATTTAGTGTAATCCCTCATTCAATCAGGAGTGATCCATTGTAGAAAATAACTAAACAAGACTCTCATCCAAGATTCATTCTCAATTTGTGGATTTGTGGGCTTACACTGGCCAGGTGTAAGCCCCGCCCACCAGGCACGACCCCTTGATTATGACTACGTGAAGGCAAATGATGTACTGGGTATTTGAAAATGACATTTCCTGTTTGTCAACCTTTGTGGAGAAGGCCTGAACAAATTTATTGTATCTGGAGATAATATCTAGCTGTGTTTTCCTATGATTGATACTGTTTGTCACAAGGATATCTTTTTTTTATTCAAAGTGTGTGGTGTCATATAAGGCCATGTGAGCTGGGCACCATGACAATTAGATAAAAACATGAATTAATTAATTCATAAGTGAGTATCACCATTTGACAGAACCAAATGAAAACAAGAGCAAGGAACGCAAGGAACCCTGAACGGGCTCATGGGTCACTCTCTGACCCAGCTCTGGTCGTGTGACTCGATTACTGCCGTCTAATTGTGTTTACTACAACTATGTATTACAACAGCAAGTTAGCTTTGTTTATTTTTCCTAAAATTTGACTGAAAGTCAAATAAAACCCACTTCTGTGTGACTATAGCATCATTAAGCCTCTATGGAGCTGGTTTCTTCCTGGACAGCAAAGGACCAAAATATATGACAACACAGAGTACACAGAGGGACACGAGAGAAACCATTCATGTTGAGAATCGTCCCGTCCTAGCTAGTGTGTAGTCCTATACTAGTATGTTTTCAGAAGGCCTCATTTGAACCGGACCTGAGCCTTGAGCCTGGGTCCATCTGCTCTTTGATGCGACTTGCCACCAGAGTAAACAGTATCCACATATACCCACATGCAGTGCCCCTGGGGTCACGGAGGGGAAGTGCGCTGGCTTTATTTGTTTACAGGCTGGTTATTAGCGCCGCTCCACCTGTCTGTGATATGCACACACCGGGCTATAACAGGTTGTGTCCAAGCGGTGCAGGTGCACAGGGGTCAGCGGGGTCGTGTGGGGGTCAGAGGCCACAGGGGCTGGGGGTTCAGGGCTCACATGCCTGTCCTAAAGTCACCTGCCCAGTCTGTGTGTGGCCTGAGGGTCAGCACCTCTCTGGACAGTGTGGAATGGTCACTGCGGTGCAACTGCTCAACCTGAATCCTGCAGCTCTTTATTTTGGAAGTGAAGAATGAGCTAAATTAACATAGTTCAGGAGTAATAGTTCACTTTGTTATTTTCAATAGTTGTAAACTATTGTGACCGGCCCTCAGAGGCGACTGTTGTGATTTTGGGCCTTACAAAAATAAATTGAATTGAATTAAACAAACTAGTTAATAATAAAGCACGTATGCCAGGCGCTCTCTCGCCCCCATTTCATGCTACACTGTCCCAGACCTGGTTTGCAAACTTGTCCCAAAGCCCTGCACTTAACCAAATTACCTGTTCTTTGGCTCAATAACCCTAATCCTAACTTTGACATGAAAAAAAATGTTTCAAAGCGTAGCCACCAATGTTAAGTGTAGGTTGTGTATCTGAGCTGTTAAGCAGCTATATGGTTGACATTTGCATCATCTGGGACAACTTAGTCATGTGGATTGGCATATAGCAAGTGCAAGGTGAGTTGTTGCTGCTCGTCCCGAGACATTCCAGAAGCAGAGCGGGACACAGGAGACCTCTGAGAAGGGTCAAAGGTCAGGGTGCCACAGTCTGCCTCAAGCTCTCCTGTCAGCCCTGTCCAGTGTTGATTCAGGTTTCACTCCATAGACTAACCACCAAACATCACAAGAGCTGAACCTAATATAATATTATTATATTAGGTTCAGCTCTAACTCTCAAACCATCACCGTTGGACACTGTGATATATGAAATGACACGATTTGCTGAGAACCTACACGGACTAAAACAGGAAGTATGGTCTGAATTCCTGGGACAGGTCATGTGACTGGCATCCATCCCTGCAGCAGGTGCAGCCAAAGCAGAGTGAGCGGTCAAATACTGGAGCTGTCGTTCACTTTGGCGGGAGGAAAGCTGCATTTCTCAGAAGTGGGTCGTACACCGTTACATTTACTTGCGTTACATTAAACTTGTCTGAGTAGATTTGAGACTGAATACATTTACGCTTACTTGAATAATATATATAAAACTTATTAGTTCCTCTACAAGAGATAAAAGCTTTAAATCGACAATATGAAATTACTTATATGAATGTTGTATTGTTTGTTTTGCACCACTCCTTTGAAACTACCAGATTTTGTGCATTGTTTATGGCTTTAAATCAACTTAGGGTGATAGTTTCTGCAAATACTTTTATACTCTTACTTGAGTAATAATCAAAAGAGGTGATACTTCGGGAAGACAGAAGTTCTGGGCTTTGATCCTTATCTACAGGGGAGAGTCACTGACACGTAAAAGCAGTGAAAACCTGCCACAACAAACGTTTGTTGACATTTCCATCTGTTCTTCTTCATCCACAAGCCCTCTGCACCAGACGAGTCTTCAAAGCTTTAAAGAACACGGACTTTGTGTCTGATCCTAAAATATCTGATCCTAAAATATTACCCCCAGATGGAAATTAGGCTTGTTAATACTGTCTGCAGGTTGGCTGACGTTTGTTAGCATAGCCTGGCAATAACATGTAAACTAGCATTAGCCAGCTACAAACAACCTGTTTTTTTCTGTAAGTCCACTGGTCCCTCCTGACCACAGTAATACAATATAAATTATACAAATATAAATACAAGTCTTTGACAATGTTACAGAAGATAAATCCTTTGTTTTGAGACTTTCTGTTGGCACAGCCCACAGTGAGCGTGCAGCTTTTGTCCTAAAGATGGCCATAACACTTTGGACCAATGAATAGAATAGAACCAAAGCTATCAACTCTCTTTGCTATTTGGCCATCCCTACTGGTTAGATTTTGTCATGGTTGAAAATTTGCAATTTCAAGTGGTTCCAGAATTTGGTATGAAACAGAGTCTTGTTTTAGCTACTTTCCCTGCCAACACGTTAACTAAACTAAACCTAACCCTTTCCCAAACCTTAACCATTACCACAACCTCTTCCTAAGCCTAACTTGATTCTGAACCAGTTTGACAACAACCTTAAATAACCCGCTCAGCCATAATATCAGATCTGCAATTCCAAAGCTGATATCACCATAATCTGTGCTATAAACATAAGGGCTTTTATTGGGATATTCAACTTTGGAAAATAGTTTAGAACCCACCTTGTATTTACTTCCCAAAATCCATGTAAAAAATGCAAAATTCCTGTTTTTTGTGTGACTTTTTCTTTTTTGGCTCTGCTGTGGTTGTGTGTGCTCTGAGGGGTAAGAAGTCATTCCGCCTGATTCGTTCCCAGTCACAGATCCAAATGTGGGCCTATGAGAAGCGCAGCAGGGGTCCCGAGGCCTCCCAGACACTTGCCCCGGCTCTCCCTGTGCTCCCTTTGAATTTATGCAAAACGCCGCGGCCGCACTGTAAATGGGAGTCTAAACAAAAGCGCGGCGCATGCACGGGGTAATGCGGGGATTGGACACGCGTCTCATCTGCCGAGGCTTCACTGAATGTTCTGCCTCACAACAGCAGCACGAGGGGTGTGCTGACCTTCCAGAGTGTTTTTTTGTATTGTTTTTAGACGATACATGTTTAGCCGTTTTGCCTGAGACGTCAAAAGTAACAAGTCAAATTTGGCTGATTTGAATTTTTAGTGAAGCTAGTTGTCCTTATAGTGAAATGTGCTATCTTCATTGGTTCAGTGACTTATCTGGGGGGGCAAGAGGGGGGAAACCAAGAGAAGACACATATGGCTTCAAAGGGTCCTTGTTTCAATGCATTCCTGGCCATCTTGAACTGAAATGACAACAAACAAACTTCCTCCTTAACAGTTTTGAAAAAAGGACCTCGGCCAATTAGTGCAAACCATAAATTACTTCAAATACATTCACTTTCATGACTGTTTGGTGTGGACCACATTTCTTTGGTTTTGCTGACAATCTTTTTTTCATTTGGAAGAAAACAAAACACTGTTACTGTTACACTAGTTAGCCCAATAGCTTTGTAGCTTTGCAAACAAAGAACATTAGCATCTATGAAAAGTTTACCCTTTTTCAAACCCTGCTGCAAAAATATGCACTTTACCACACTTTTAGTGTAGATCAGGCATGTCCAAACTAGGGCCCGGGGGCCAAATGCGGCCCTCAAACCAATTTCTGTTGGTCCTCCAGCTTCCTGCTATGTTGGCCCAAACAACAAAAAGTAGTACTTTTTACTGTGAAATTGGGAAAATTCAGGCATATTGATGTCATACCAACCTAATATTAATGTTCCAAGTCTAATTAAAGGGGTGGAGGCTCATCACAATTACGTCAAATGCAAAATTTCAAATGATTCACTTTGTCATTCAACAAATTCGACATTGTCAAGTTGTTTGTGGCCCTCTGCCCCGTAAAAATTTCAAAAGGCGGCCCTTGGTGAAAAAAGTTTGGACACCTCTGGTGTAGATGGTAGGTCATCTGCTTCTTACCAAGGAGATGGACATAGAATGTTCCACACTATGGCATTCAAGTTATCCATCTTTAGAATCAGAATCAAACAGGTTTATTGCCATTGTCATTGAACACAGTTTGCAAACATAGGAACTTGTCTCAGTGTTGAGATGCAACATAAAACAATGAATAATTAAAGTATAATAATAGCAACGTCTATAGGGTCAAATGTGGCATGCATTAATTAAGAATTTACTATTAAAATAAGGTAAAAAATAAACTTGGTCTTGGTGTGTACACAGATAATTACACAAAAATGGCGGGGTGGTCTCGTACCTGGAGTAGAAAGAGTTGAGTTGCTGGGCCAGTTTTATGTCGTCTGCGGAAAGGGGCGCTCTGGGCATGTAGTTGGTGAAAAGCCGGAGCCTACTCCACACAGAGGCGGGGTTGTTGTTGGAGAACTGCTGCTTCAGACTGAGATCAGTACTGAGATCTAGCTCTCGACACCTCCTTGCTGAATCCATACTTTGCATCTTTGTAGCGCTCTCTATCCCCGTGCGCTGCCTCCTTCTGCTGCCTTAACTGCCTCAGTTTGGTGTGAACCAGGGTTTGTCATTATTGAAAGTGACTTTTGATGTGTGTTGGTATAATGCTGTTTTCACATGACGTCACAGTGATAGTACTCCGTGTACTAATCCAAACTATCTGTGGCAGCTCTGAAAACCTCCCAGTCTGTAATGTCCATACATGCCATTCCAATCAAACCAATACCATCAGCATGGAGACAAGTAGGTGGCGGACCAAAAAAAAGCAAAAAGCCACAGTGCACCTTAAACTTGCTCATAAATACTCCTGCGTTTTGACCAGATCTCATCAAAGCTCACAGTAAATGTTCCCTGATGTGTTTATCGAAACCTGATCATCTGAAAGTTGGACTCACGCTGGGCTCTGATTGGCTCGTGCGTGTGCGTGTCAGTCTCACACTGGGCTCTAATTGATTCAAACACGAAACCTCTTTTTGAACTCTGTGCGCATTTCTCTTGAAGTCAGATTTTTATATATTGTGGTTTTTTGACTCCTCTTCTAATATTACTGCTGTATATGTCATTTTAAATGTAAACATGTAGAGAAAAACATTCTGCAAATCAAGTATATCATTTTACTTCAAAGTTTAAATTCCAATGTGTATTAGTTACGGGCAGAAAATGAGCAGTCACTGTCAGATTGTAACGCTTTTATCTGCAAGACAGGAAAATGAGTCAGAAAAGAAAGTGGTTGGATAAAAGAAAAGAAACACAAGAAGTGAATTTAGCCATTTATCACTCATCGCTGGCTCCCGAGTCATCCATCTCATCTGACAGAACTACTATCAAGCAATCTAGCACACAGGTGTCAAACTAGAGGTCATTTTGAAGTTATTGTTGCATATTTTATAATGCCTAACAAAAACAAGCCATTTTTTTTAACTGAAAAGGTGTTAATGTTAATGTTGATGAAAACCAGAATGTGTTTTGACCAGTGATTGTGCTGCCGAATAGAAGCCAGGAGTCCCAACAGTCCAAAATCTTCGGCATAATTGTTAGTATGGCAGATTCACCACATGCCTTTAAATCCCAGGGTCGCTGGTTCAAGTCCCAACATTGACACTTCTAAATAGTCACTATGTAATGTAACTGTGGCTGATGCAACACCCGTCCTAAGAAAAGTTTTTTACAGTTGAAATGACACGGTCGCTCTGCCATCCTGGAGCCGCCTGCGGTCTTTGGCCACCCTGAGTAAGGCTGAGTGTAGGGCGTTGTCTTTCGTGAACAGTGGGAAAAATGCACTTCCCGCTACACCCCCGGGGGACACTGTCTGTCAGCAAAGTGAGTGTTGAGTGTTATGTTGGGGGTCTGTTTGCTTAAAGTGCATACGACAGGTTTTTAAGTTTTTTTGAATGACTTGCTTTGGTGGGATAGTACCTTAGATCATGGTAAAGCTGATGTACGGTCCAGCAGCTTTGAAGCCTATTATTATGAGCTCATGTGGGTTTAAATATGTCCAAAACCAAAAGTGTTTTATTGTGATCAGATTTTAAGTAATAAGCAAAGTCACAAAATAAATTGGTAGTTGGAACTGTTAGTCAATTAGAGGAAACTAAACGTCTTGCATATTGAACACACTGGTGCACAGGAAGATCAATGGCAATCATCAGAGGACGTACTAATAACCCAAAAACGGCGTTGGCGGACGTGTTGTGTCAGCGGTGTGAAGTGGGCTGACGTGCACATGAGACGTGCACATGAGAGTCACCGCGCTGTTGTGACTGGAGCTGTCACACATTAGTTTCCTCTGACATGTCATTTGTTACAGCTCTTCAGAGTGGAGAGCTCTTTAGATAAGCTGTCAGCTCTGGAACATGGTCTTCTCTGCGTGTTGTTGGCCAAACACGCTTCCAAACTCTGTCCTTGTGGTTTTCAAAAAGTTGTATTTGTGTCAGATAAAAAATCTGATACCCAATTGATACTAAAAATGGTATCGATACTAGATTCTCATTTGAACAAGTATCGACACTGGACCCCACACTTATACAGCATTTGTGAGCTCCTTATTTTGTATAGGCCCAATAAATGAAGAGCAACTTGAGAACTGTATTCATAGTACATATAAAATTCCCCCCAAAACCATCAGGAATTGTGCTTTTAGTTCATATCTTTTAGTTTTATTAGTCAAAAGTCTGAGGATTACGCTTAAACTGGAAGAAGCAGAAAGCACAAAAGGAGACAAGGCAGATGAGGAGCAGGAAACGCACCTCACACAAACGTCAGGAGCAGCAGCTAAGCCCCACCCCCTTCACCTCACCCAAATGTCAGGAGCAGCAGGTAAGCCCCGCCCCCTTCACCTCACACAAACGTCAGGAGCAGCAGGTATGCCCCACCCCCTTCACCTCACACAAACCTGAGGAGCAGCAGGTAAGCCCCGCCCCCTTCACCTCACACAAACGTCAGGAGCAGCAGGTATGCCCCACCCCCTTCACCTCACACAAACGTCAGGAGCAGCAGGTAAGCCCCACCCGCTTCACCTCACACAAACGTGAGGAACAGCAGGTAAGCCCCACCCCCTTCACCTCACACAAACCTGAGGAGCAGCAGGTAAGCCCCACCTCCTTCACCTCACACAAACGTCAGGAGCAGCAGGTAAGCCCCACCCCCTTCACCTCACACAAACGTCAGGAGCAGCAGGTAAGCCCCACCCCCTTCACCTCACACAAACGTCAGGAGCAGCAGGTAAGCCCCACCCCCTTCACCTCACACAAACGTTAGGAGCAGCAGGTAAGCCCCACCCCCTTCACCTCACAAAAACATCAGGAGCAGCAGGTAAGCCCCACCCCCTACACCTCACACAAACGTCAGGAGCAGCAGGTAAGCCCCACCCCCTTCACCTCACACAAACGTCAGGAGCAGCAGGTAAGCTCCACCCCCTTCACCTCACACAAACGTCAGGAGCAGCAGGTAAGCCCCACCCCCTTCACCTCACACAAACGTCAGGAGCAGCAGGTAAGCCCCACCCCCTTCACCTAACAAAAACGTTAGGAGCAGCAGGTAAGCCCCACCCCCTTCACCTCACACAAACGTCAGGAGCAGCAGGTAAGCCCCACCCCCTTCACCTCACACAAACGTTAGGAGCACCAGGTAAGCCCCACCCCCTTCACCTCACAAAAACATCAGGAGCAGCAGGTAAGCCCCACCCCCTACACCTCACACAAACGTCAGGAGCAGCAGGTAAGCCCCACCCCCTTCACCTCACACAAACGTCAGGAGCAGCAGGTAAGCTCCACCCCCTTCACCTCACACAAACGTCAGGAGCAGCAGGTAAGCCCCACCCCCTTCACCTCACACAAACGTCAGGAGCAGCAGGTAAGCCCCACCCCCTTCACCTAACAAAAACGTTAGGAGCAGCAGGTAAGCCCCACCCCCTTCACCTCACACAAACGTCAGGAGCAGCAGGTAAGCCCCACCCCCTTCACCTCACAAAAACATCAGGAGCAGCAGGTAAGCCCCACCCCCTTCACCTCACACAAACGTGAGGAGCAGCAGGTAAGCCCCACCCCCTTCACCTCACACAAACGTGAGGAGCAGCAGGTAAGCCCCACCTCCTTCACCTCACGCAAATGTGAGGAGCAGCAGGTAAGCCCCACCCCCTTCAACTCACACAAACGTCAGGAGTAGCAGGTAAGCCCCGCCCCTTCACCTCACACAAACGTCAGGAGTAGCAGGTAAGCCCCACCCCCTTCACCTCACACAAACGTGAGGAGCAGCAGGTAAGCCCCACCCCCTTCAACTCACACAAACGTCAGGAGCAGCAGGTAAGCCCCACCCCCTTCAACTCACACAAACGTCAGGAGTAGCAGGTAAGCCCCACCCCCTACACCTCACACAAACGTCAGGAGTAGCAGGTAAGCCCCGCCCCTTCACCTCACATGCATGAGGAGGAACAATGTTCTCTTTTGCTAGTGAAGCTTAACGTGTGAAATGCGTGTGCCGGTCAGAACCCTCCTCAGACCCTCGACATACTGTTGTATCCTGAGGTATTGCACGTCCCAAACCGAAGCCATTAGAGTCATCACAGTGTCATAGAGACATGACACTTCAAACCATCAACACATCAGTTACTTCTCACACCCAAAGCTGGAATGAATTCTGGAGCTTTGAAATGAACCAGAGCCTCCACAGTGGGGAAGGCAAACCAGGCAATTGCCTTGGGCCCCAAGCTGCAGAGGGCCCCAAAGAACATCGTTGACTTAGCCAAAAAAAATTATAAGCAAGACTCCCTCTTGCCTATGGCCTCAATGCAGTCTAGAGACCGAACCGGTAATGACCTGTCCATTTCCAACAGACCTGGGCATTAAGACCTGGCCCCTGAGCCACAAATTTTGTGGCCCTCAGGGGCCCCCCCTCAAGAATTCAGTTTCTATTTTTTAACTGTCTTAGCAATGTATCGATAGATACGATAGATTCAGCAGCCTATATTTTACAGAAAAGTGCTTATAATTATAAGAATTTGTGACACCAATGATCATGGTCCGGCCCGCCGCCAATTGCATAGATTTGAATATGGAAAAATAATTGCCCACCCCTGGTTTGTAAAGAGGTAAAACTTATGTCGGGTACGTGGCTTAACCCAATTTTGATTAACTTTCAATGGAAGTGGATGCAGAGATTTCACAAACCCAATATTTAAGACATTGAAATTCTACAAATTCGTAAAATATACTATTTTAAAGACTTTGAATAAAACAAATCTATTTTACCCACAAATCTCTAAAATATTGAGGGAGGGAGAAAAAACAGGTCTAGAACAACAATGGAAAATGTAATTAAATCAAATACATCAGATCATGGAACAGTCTAGACTTTAGATGGTAAAAATAAAGCCTCAAAATGTATTAAAGTGTTTGAACAAAATGTAAAATATTATTTGTTGCAAAAAAACAGAAATAAATGCAAAACGACTGCTGTTGTTTTAATTTTACTTCTTTATGCTCCTTTTCAGTTGCTCCAAATGAATGTAAAACCATACATCCATCATAAATGACTGAAATGAAAATGAGATAATTGTAACTCAGGCTACATACACTGCCCCTGATGTAAGTTGTAATTCATGTAATTTGAAGTAGAAATGTGCAGAACGAGCCTGGTGATGATTCATGGACATATAAACAGCAAAGGAGACCTCCAGATCACAAATCTGGAAAATTTGAAACTGAGTGTATTTTGAGGCTCAGAGGGAGAAGAGCTTGTAAATAGGAAGTGTAAATGAAGCTAAACACAACTGGGTGATGTTGACAAAAAAAATGTATTTCTTTTTTTTAACTGGTGAGTGAACTGCACTGTTTTCAGCTTCCAGATCCTTCATCTTGGGGCCGTGAATTATCATGCTGCAACATGAGGCTCTGGCTGAGGATCAATGACACAATGATGGACATGTCCCACATTGAGCATGTTTGGGACGCTCTGGATTGGCACCACAGCAATATCCAGAAACTTTAGTGGCCATTAGTGCCACCATTTACTGACTGGTTTTCTGACCCCTCCAGGGCCTCACAATAAAGCAAAAGTGACCATTTTATAATGGCCAGCCTAAGGCACAGCATGTCGGTGTAATCCCTCATTCGTCCAGGAGCGTTCCATTGTAGAAAAAGATTCAGTTGTAGTCATCTGGACTGAATATTTTTCTACAACGTCTCATCAGCATCTTGATATGCCACTCGTGTGAGGTGGAATGGATTATTGTTGTTAATATTAGTTGCCCAGTGAGACAGATTTAGACAGACTTAAGAACAATATTTGAATGAAATGGGTCTTTTGTGTTTAGAGAAACTCTTCTTCTTTGAGTTCAGCTCATGGAAAATAGGAGCAAAAACATCTCATTTAGTTTTTTGTTAATTTACATATAAAACAGACAAACCTGATTAAATGCCAAGTTGATTTTGTTATAAACAGGTTGGTGTGTGGTGTTATTTTAACATTATTGACCACATTTGATGTAGATTAGCATCAGCTTACCGTATATTTACACTGTCATGCAACCAGTTATTTGATATAGAAAATAAGTACATAATTTTATTATTTGTTTTTAAGTTACTCTGTGAGCTTTACTTCAACTTGAAATAGATTTGTGGGCCTTGCTTTGAATTTTAATAATTCTAAATATCAGCAGCAACAGCAAGCCAAATATTGGATATTTGGTTTATGACCATGGTTTGATCATGAGAAACATCACATATTGCTGCTTTGAGTAAGTCCTGTTGACTTCCCTGAGCTCTCCAGTGGATTCCTTGCTAACGCGTTGCTCCTGTAGATCCATGGTTGCCCCTGACAGCTGCGTGACGAGGGCCGCATGTAGAGCCTGCAGTACTGAATGTCAGCCGGAGCGTTTGAGCTAAGTGCTGGCCTCAGAGCGCTGCAGAGGGACTGACGGGTGGCGTGACTCTGTGAAACCAGCCTCAGAAGGACCCGGAACTGGAGAAGGAGGAATCCAGGGGCCACTGAGTGACCGGGGGCCGAGTGAGGAGCAGGTCGGGCCCCGCGGCGGCACCACACGGAGGAAAGACCAAAAGCAAACAGTGTCACTCAAGTGTGGTGAGGAGAAGATGACCACGCCTTCCTGCATAGTTTCAGAGGTTCAGTGTGGAGGAACACACAGGGTAAGTCTGAATCCACTGGGTTTAGAAGAACAAATCAATTATGGCTGTACAAAACAATCCGTCAACATTATTTTCCTCTTTTTCTCATGAACATAAACAAGACAAATGACAAAACCATTGCCATTTGAAATAAAAGTCTTCCTCCAAAGTCTCCATTTGACTTAACTGAATCTTGAGCTCAATTCAAGTCGATCAATTGCCCAGGTCTAAAATCAAACTGCTCTCTTTTGGTCCTTCGATCTTCAAGAACCACAGCAAATTTTCAAAGTGTGTTAAAGCAGAGCATAGGGACCCCTTTAGAGTGCTGGAGGGAAGGTGGAATATTGAAGACCAGAAACGCCAAAGCACTAGCGCTGCAGATGTCGTTTCCCTTTACTACTGGACACAGAGCAGTCAAATTTGACTTGAAAAACTCAGACCTACAAAACCCATTTGAAGAGGAGGAAGAAATGTAGCCTGGCCCTGCAAGCCAGTCTTACTTTCTGTTTGAATTCAGGAGGGTCTGGGCCTCCAGACCCCTACCCTTTCTTGCTTGTCACAAACATTAGGTGAGAAAGTATAATGGATATAAACATGCTGCCAGGCTAGAAGAAATGTACTTATGTATGAGCATCATTTAAATAAATCATAGGATTTTGGAAGTGATATTGTGCTTTTTTTCTAGAATATTTGTGACTCGATGAGCAACGCCTAACTCATAAGGGAGCAATAAATAAAACCCCACTAATTATCAGCAGCACAGGTTGTTTTAATTGATTTGACAGAGGCTTATAATTCAATTACATTTGATTTAATTATAGTAATTTGTCCATTTGTTTCACGTTTCAGCAATCTCAGTTAACATGAAATCAAAACAGTCTGTAATGCACAGTCCTGGGCCGAGTGAACCCCGACCTTCACTCAGAGGTCAAACAGAGCAGGTTTCAGGGGAGACCACCACCACCGCCAGATCACCATGTTCACCTAACCCTACACTGGCTCCAGTGCTGCTCGTGGCCATGACGACCCGGCTCCTCCTGCCGTGTGACGACTCGAGGTGAACACGAGCCTGCATCACAAAGTTTGAATATTATTTGACATTTTGCTCATTGTAAACTGGAAAATAAGTGCAACTAAGTACAGGATGTGGGCGGGGATAGGGGGAAGGTGAAAACAGGAATTGTCTTAGCTCTAGAGTCTCAGTTGCAGGACAAAACAGGATTAACTCAAACCTGCAGGAATCACTCAAAATACAACTGTGAGTAAACTAATGCTGAGGAAACACTGTTATAACATGGCTAAACGCTAATGAAGATTGATTTAGTTTCAAAGTCCTCTTTAACTGCTTCAATTCCAGTAAACATAAAAGTGTGTCCAGTAAATGATGTGGTGTCTGAGTGTAGACTGTGCACAGACTCCCAGGGGCCCGGCGCACTGCTCTTGAGTCAACATTAGTGTAAGTCTTGTCGTCTCTGTTGTTTGCTCTGTTGTTGAGACCCTGACACCGCGGCCCCTCCGTAACGAGCTCCAAGCCTGACAGGTGAGTCCGGACCTGCTCCTCTGTAAACACTCCCCCTCCCCGCTACATAACCGCCCGCACAACCGCCCCACAACCAGCCTTTTGACAGTATTAATTGGCTCTTTCTGTGCAGCCAGTCAAAGCAGAGCAAAGAGGTTATCAGGCTGAAATCATTCATTTGCTGCTAAAAATCGCTGACAATCCACACACACACACACACACACAAAGTCCTCCGCTTTTTAAACTCCGGCAATGATTCTAATGAAAGAAGTGTTTAATTAATTTGAACCCGAGAAGGAAGAACATTTTCAGGAGATTATTGCCTTCCATTATGAGGCTAATGTAGCAAGCGCTTTATTCCAATTAGCCGGAGCTACGAGAGGAAATAGGTCCGGTTCATAATGGCGGGGGCTGGCTCCACACATCTCCTCAATTACAGAGGCGCAGTGTCCGCTCGTATCTCCACATCGCAGTAATTAACGGTCTGCTGGAGGACTATTATCCCGAACGGAGAAGAGGGGCAGAAAGGGGGCAGAAGGCGGGGAAGCTTTTGGCCCGGGACGCCGTGATCAGACTCAGGACCAGGCGCCAGGATGGAGAGATTTGAGAAGAAACAATCTAACTGTTAATTTACAATTTGCACTTAATTATTTGAAACATTTGTTTTATTTTATCATAACTCCAAAGGAAGAAGAAAAGTGTAAAATAAAGAGCACGTGGATGCACAAAGTGAATCTCTAGCCTCTTTAACCAGAAAATAAATGCAGGCGCTTTTAGTGAAAATATTGATAAAATGGGAAATCCTCTGCATTTGACCCAACCGTGGCAGGGGCCCATCTCCAGACGTTGAGCTCGTCTTGGTCAGGACTGTAGCTGGAGGACTTTACCTCTGGTGCATGTTTTGTGTTGAAGAAGGGACGTCGCAATATCAAATGTTACGATTATTGTGAGAGAAAAAAACATCATGATTTAACAATTATTCACAATCACTAAGAGCTCATTCCAGTGATCTAACATGTTACTGTTCGTCAAGTTTATGACCGGCTTTACCAAACTGAACTTTCTGAAAGACAAAATAAAGCCAAACACAAAAAGCCAGATTTAAAGGTCTACCGGTATTTAAGGGCAATATATTGAACAGAAAATACTTAATTTTGATTAGTCACGAATATTATTTTTTGGTTCTTATGATTATATTGTGACATGACTAATCGATTAACCCAATAATCTAAACATCCCTAAACCAGACACAAGGACAAACATGCAAACTCGACACAGAAACGAACCCGCAACCTTCCTGCTGTGAGGTGAGCTTGCCACTGTAGTGATAAATAAGCGTATGACAAACAGTGATACAAACATAAAGCTGCTGTCAGTTGTACACTATAATATAATATAAAGTCAGCTTGAAAGTATGCAGTATTCTGTAACTAAATCCATATAAAGTACTGTTGCCATCAGCCCCTCTCCACAGCAGCGGTCCTGTATGAGCCGTGTTCTCGCCTGTCAGACCTGCCCTCATTACCTCCTCCTCCTCCTGCTGCTGCTGCCGGTGCTGCTCAGGGAATCCCTTCTCAAACAAACAACAAACAAGCGTCCGGAGCGGTGGGCTGTGCGGTGTTAGTGCGGTGGGCCTGACACAGCTCTAATGAGGAGCACAAACCTCCACACGTGTTCTGTGTTCACATGTGTTCACACGCACCGCAGCGTGTTTTACAGTAATACACTATATGTACTGCCAAGGAGGCATTAGACAGTGTCAGGGATGGAACTCTGCTGTGTGCACTAGCTGTATGTTTTATTCAATAAACATAAGTGTATGTTCTACTTTAGAACTAAACCAGGACAAGGGTCAGAACAGAGTGGAAATCAGAACCACTTGTGCACTGAGAAAGTGCACAAGTGTGTAAGTGCACAAGTGTGTAAGTGCACAAGGGCATAGGGAGCTAAACATGAGAATTGGGAAAGTATGCCCTTTTAAAACAGCTGTCAGAGGTGTTAAACACCAAACACACAGCTCAGTTTAGTTTGGATCATTTGTTGAATTGGCCTCAAACAAATGAGAACAGGCTTAACATTTGTACAGTGTTATTGTTGGACAGTCACAGATTTATTTAGAATATCAACAGTTTAACTGTTAAGATGTTCCTTTCCATTATTTCCTGTTAGCTCTCGCTGCTGAGTTGCTCAGGCCAAAGCGCTGCACAGTTTGAAAACATCACAATAGTGGAAAGCACATATGCCTGCTGTGAGGGGCACGCGTCCTGTGTTTGGGTCCGGCTCTCAGCAGTATGTCATTCCCGGGTGCGTACCTATGTTCCCCTGTTGTCTTGAATCTCTTCAAAAGATAGATGGCTCCTGGTTCACCCACATATACATTTCCACATTCTCAATAGCATAAATGCAGGGTTTTACAATATAACATATAGCACTATATCCAGCCACGGTTCAGGTCCTGGTGAATATAGGGCTAACCCCATTTTTTGCTGTACCTGTCCTGTCAAATAATGCACTATGAGCCAAAAAAACTGAAATAAATGAATACATTATTATGAAATGCATTTGCCTGACGTCTGCATCGCCTGTGGTGAAGTGAAGACCAAAACATTCTATAGAAATGGGACGTTCGTTGTGAACGAGCATTTGAGGACGAGATTGGGCTGAATGTGACACTCGTTCCTTTTAACGGTTGGGAGGTTTTGCAGCTTGTGCCATGAGCAGTCTGAGGAGCAAAACCAGGAATCCGGTGTTTCCAGTCAAATCTATATTTGATTTGAACATGTTTGCCCAGTATGTGGGGACACAGAGGTCCTGTTTATGAAATTTGAAACACAAATTCTACATCTGACTTGAATTAAGTGTGTTAACATCCTCATCCTACAGTCTGTGCTCTTTCTGGTTCCATTTTTAAATAACCATAACCTACATTTCTGTTCAATATATTATTTTCCCCAAAAAAATAAAACTATGATTTGTTTACCTTCTACCTTCCAACACAGGGCAGTGGGTAATGTACGAGTCAGATCACTTGAGCGATGTGCACTGTTTCATGACGCTCCTCCCACATCACATTCATCCATTCCCCGCCTTTTGTGACCACAGCTTCTGCCCCGTCTGTGAAGGATGTGAGCCCAGTGAAGCAGCACCGCTCTGGGGGCCCTCACATCCTGGTCCCTGCTGGCCCCTGCTCTCCTCACCCACTCCTCACCCACACCTCACCCACTCCTCACCCACTCCTCACCCTCTGCTCACCCACTCCTCTGTGCGTGCCGCTAACTGGCTCACGTTTGTGACAATGAGCGGCTGCTTCCGGGTCAGCAGACACTATGGGCAGGGCCCCCCGACCCTTTGGCCCCCCCGCTTTGGGCTGATACGCGGGGGGCCTAATGAAGAGTTGGTGTAGCGTGACTCCATAATGCGGCCTTGATGCGTCGTTAACATTTATAACGGAGGCCGACACAGCTCCATATGCAAGGCGCTCTTTGTGGCTGCAGCAGGTGATTAGCAGGGGTTATAAATCTATTGACTTCCATTGACTCTGGACGTCGGGTTTAAATGTGTATTTATGGGTCTCCAAGCAGCACGGGTGTCATTCAATTAGCAGGTCTTTAAATGAGGTCGCAGGGATGTGGTCAATGGAGGGTCTGTCGGGTGGAAGAAAACGTGTTTGGACAAATAATGGAGTATGTGGTAAAAGGCCGCTAAAAAGAATATTGGGTACTTTTCTGTCCTGATGTGTGAGGGCAAGTTCGAAGTTCTACGACAAGACCAAGCGCAAGGACAGCTTTTTAACAACGCAATTTTGGAAAACATATTTTTTTTCTGAATCACTTTTAATTTGAATGATAATAAAAAATATATTCTAAATAAACGAAGATGTCAATAGTGTTTGATTAAATTATGATGTAACTGTCCCATCTGAAGGTTATAAGGAAGATAAGTGTATTTTTTGTATTTCTTATTTAGATTTTTATGTGATTTTTCATGTCAAACCACAGGACACATTTTGGATAACAGCATTAAACTTCAACATACTTCTCTTTATGCCAACACCTTAACTGTCCCTGACACAAGTTACTCATTATAGATTTTTGGGAAGAAAAGTGTCACTCTGCCGGACATTTGAGTGTTTTTTGTTCAAAGTAATTAATCAGATTATTTAGTAATAAGTCATTTAACACAATTGATAACACAATAAATATACATCACGCCAAATACAAATAAATAAATAAATGAATTAAAATGTTTACATCCTCCTGAACGAATAATCCAATCAGAAAGTCTAGTAAGGATTAAAGATTGAGTTGCTGCTGTCTTTATACTTAGAGGGCCTAGATAATGCAAAAACAACTTTTCAGAGCTTTTAACCTTATTGGCCTCATACACCAGGATGAGTCATCCTGGTGAAAACGCTTCCCATCCTCCAGGAAGTATTCTGTATCTGTAACATGCTTTTATAGCTGTTATATGCTTCATTTTACAACTGTTATGTAATGGGAGTTGCACAACACTTATTGTTATCCCCTATGCCCTTAGGGTAGACTACGAAACAAGAGAATAGCATGATATGGGATCTTTAGGCACTTTCCATGAAAATGTGTGAATTTTTTAAGATATTTTCTTAACCTGAATTTGTTTTTTCTGGAAGATCAAATGGGAAATATATAAAACGCTGGACTAAAACGTTGAAAAGCAACAACAACAAACACTGTGTTGAATTAGATTTTACCAGGGCCAAATAACAACTAGACCGGTCAATTCAAGGCCCCAGCACACAAACCCATTTGTCCTCCACCTCTCAAGGACACAAAGTGACCGTCCTGTTGGAACTGAACACCAAACAAGCCTGAACACTTATTGTTTCATCTGTTTTTCACCGGTGCCCTTCGAGGCCGCTGCTGTTGTGATTTTGAGCGTTACGAAAAATAAATTGAATTGAATTGAACCTGGGTTTCCGCTGCACCATTTTTTTCATTTTATAAGATTTATGGATGTCACGGTCAGATTGCTCTGGACTGAGTTACACTATGTTATGTAAAAATGATTGAACTTGTCTCTAATGTTCATAGCACTATTTTTTTAGCCTTGTTTTAATCGCATCCTATTCTCATCATCATTGAAACCATCTTGATCTCCTGTAACCATGTGAAATCCCCTCTCCTCACCACAACAAACATCTCTTCCCAGAATCCCCCCTGTCTCCGCTCTGGTCTCACCCCAGTCCAGATGTCACCGTGTATAAATCAAACACACTTGGTTCTGAGGACAATGACTGCGTTGTCTTAAAGTGTCGGAGACCGTGAATGTAATCTGCTCCAGACCAGTGTCACGTTAGCTTAAAGACGAGGCGACAAATCAATCAGGCGTCAATTAGAATCCGTCAAACTCCGAATAAAGAGCGGGTCGATGGTGACGTGACGAGAGATGAAGTGGTCAGTGTCGGTTAGATAAGTGTGATAAGAAGAGGACAAGGACAACCCTCTTCAAGTGCTGAGAAGGAGAGAAAAACTGCAGATGAATGAATGTGCGTTTCGTGCGTTAAACGTATCTATCCTTTTTGGTATTAGATCAATCGTTAATAATCAATGTCAGAAGTTTGCGAATTAAAAGGCCTCTGACAGGTTTTCATGATGTTCTAGTTTTGACTTTATCTGGTGTATTTATACCTGCCTTACTTTTACTTGTAGATACACCAATCAAGTAGGTATTTGCGGAGAAAACGTAAAAAAAAAAAAAAATAGGAAATGACAAGCAGTGACATCACACTATCATTGCAGAATCAGAATATGGTCTATTGCCATTGTCAATGAACAAAATTCACAAACATCGGAACTTGTCCTGGTGATTCCGTGCAACACAAACAACAAAACATTGAACAATGAATACAAAACAGCTACCAGATATATAAAAAATAAGTAAGTAAAGTTAAAATAAGGTTAGACATAGGCATGATATGTACATAAATAAAATATGTAGTGCATTAAGAAGTGAACAGTGCAGTGAGTGCAAAGTGCTTAGGCAGTGTTCATGAGTCCAACGGCAGAGGGAAAGAAACTGTTCTTATGACTGGAGGTTCTGGTCCGGATGGACCGTAGCCTCCTGCCTGACGGGAGTGGCTCAAATAGTCCGTGTGCAGGGTGAGAAGGGTCGGCTGTAATCCGACCTGCACGTCCCAGAGCCCTGGAAACGTAGAGGACCTGCAAAGATGTCTAGTCAATGTTTATGCAAATTTACACAAAGAAACAGGTTTTTTGACTCTCTAAACTTTAATTCAACAAAATAAAGCCACGCACATATATTGTTATTAGTCAAGTAATTGTTTGCTGGGTGATTTCCTACTGTGATGTCATCAATTATGAACAGGAAGTGAAATTATAAACCTACAAATTTTGCATTTGTGTAATTTTTTTAAACTTTTTTTTTTCCACAATGTTTTCATATTTTTTTAACTAAATTAAAAATATATATATCTCAAATGCATTTTAGTTCAATGAGTTGTCCGACTGGTAGGGGGCACTTTAAATGTGAGCTTCTGCTATTGGATTTGTTCTTTCACATTCTATAATTTGATGATGCCATAATCTCAGATGGAGGATTTATGTAACTGAGATTCACTGTTTTTGAACGAAAACGGCAAACTAAAACTCCACAAATGTTAAACCTTCTCATTATTATAAGTTTGTGATTGACTCCATCAACCTGTCAACAACAATCACATCTTTGGAGTTAAATAATGGCACCACTTTCTGAAGCTGTTAAACCATAACCATAAACCAGGACCGCAAATCTACAATCTGACAGTTAAGCAGTGAATTCTCAACTCAATTTTAAACGAATGATTCTAGAATGTTGCGATGTCATGTGAACCCAATCTATTAGATATTTCCCCTAAATAACCTTCAGTACAAACATTATTAAAGGCCTATTTGTGTGGGGTTAGTTTTACCTGGGGACCTCAGGTAAATAATTACAAACTTCATCTGTGTTTATCGTCCCCTTGCATTGAGATTGTGATTTGGACCATTTTTAGAACGTGAATTGAATGTAAATTTATTAAAACTGTCTCTTTAACCCATCTTGCATCCAGATTTGACCTAAATTAATAGTTTTAATTTGCCACAGTCCATTTTGAAGAGTCTCAGGGACGTAGTTTACAGCAATGGGCAAAACAGAGAGTATTTTCTGTGGAGGCTGTGGCCTCTTAACATGCCCCCCTTAAAACAAACATAAAATAGAATAAACGCTAACAACATCACTTGATTAAAAGGTTCTTGTCAGATTTCAGTGCGTTTAGCAGCACCGTTCCCAGAGTAAAGTCTGTAAAAACAAGAAAATGATTGACATCCAGGGTCATTTCATTGTTACAGACGTTCAGGTAAAGCTGACCCGTCCGAAGAAGAGTACATGCCCCGTGATATCCCCCCTTGCTGCCCCGTGATGTCTCCCTTGCTGCTCCGTGATGTCCCCCCTCTCTGCCTTGTGATGTCCCCCCTCGCTGCCCCGTGATGTCCCCCCTCGCGCCCCCGTGATGTCCTTCCTCGCTGCCCCGTGATGTTCCTCCTCGCTGCCCCGTGATGTCCTCCCTCGCTACCCCGTGATGTCCCCCCTCTCTGCCTTGTGATGTCCCCCCTCGCTGCCCCGTGATGTCTCCCCTTGCTGCCCCGTGATGTCCCCCCTCTCTGCCTTGTGATGTCCCCCCTCGCTGCCCCGTGATGTCCCCCCTCGCGCCCCTGTGATGTCTCCCCTTGCTGCCCTGTGATGTCCTCACTCGCTGCCCTGTGATGTCCCCCCTTGCTGCCCCGTCATGTCCCTCCTCGCTGCCCCGTGATGTCCCTCCTCGCTGCCCCGTGATGTCCCCTCTCGCTGCCCCGTGATGTCCTCACTCGCTGCCCTGTGATGTCCCCCTCGCTGCCCTGTGATGTCCCCCTCGCTGCCCTGTGATGTCCCCCCTCGCTGCCCTGTGATGTCCCCCCTCGCTGCCCCGTGATGTCCCTCCTCGCTGCCCCGTGATGTCCCCCCTCGCTGCCCTGTGATGTCCCCCCTCGCTGCCCTGTGATGTCCCCCCTCGCTGCCCCGTGATGTCCCTCCTCGCTGCCCCGTGATGTCCCCCCTCGCTGCCCTGTGATGTCCCCCCTCGCTGCCCTGTGATGTCCCCCCTCGCTGCCCCGTGATGTCCCTCCTCGCTGCCCTGTGATGTCCCCCCTTGCTGCCCCGTGATGTCCCTCCTCGCTGCCCTGTGATGTCCCCCTTCGCTGCCCCGTGATGTCCCCCCTCGCTGCCCCGTGATGTCCCCCCTCGCTGCCCCGTGATGTCCCCCCTCGTTGCCCCGTGATGTCAAATCAAATCAAATCAAATAAATTTATTTTTGTAAGGCCCAAAATCACAACAACAGTTGCCTCTGAGGGCCACAGGGAGAAATGAATCAACAATGTCTGTGGTGGCGATGGAGTCAGACAATGTCTGTGGTGGCGAGGGACGATGTCCCAGGGTCCTCTGTCCTTAGACTCTCCTTCTCGGCCAGGAAAAACTACAAAAAAAACCTCTTTGGGAAAAAAGCGTAGAAACCTGGAGGAGTTCCAGTGAAGGAGAGATCCGACTCTCACAGACGGACACAAGGAGACTGGAGCTGGACCCACTCTTCAGGCAGATGAGGGACCGACTGAGGTGAGCTGGACCCACTCTTCAGATGAGGGACCGACTGAGGCGAATGTCCCCCCTCGCTGCCCCGTGATGTCCCCCCTCGCTGCCCCGTGATGTCCCTCCTCGCTGCCCTGTGATGTCCCCCCTCGCTGCCCCGTGATGTCCCCCTCGCTGCCCCGTGATGTCCCTCCTCGCTGCCCCGTGATGTCCCCCCTCGCTGCTCTGTGATGTCCCCCCTCGCTGCCTTGTGATGTCCCTCCTCGCTGCCCTGTGATGTCCCCCCCTGCTGCCCCGTGATGTCCCCCTCGCTGCCCTGTGATGTCCCCCTTGCTTCCTTGTGATGTCCCCCTTGCTTCCTTGTGATGTCCCCCCCCCGCTGCCCTGTGATGTTCTCACCCGCTGCTCCGTGATGTCCCCCTCGCTGCCCTGTGATGTCCCCCTCGCTGCCCTGTGATGTCCCACTTGCTGCCCCGTGTCCCCCTTGCTGCCCCGTGTCCCCCTTGCTGCCACGTGTCCCCCTTTCAGCGGCCTTGTCCAGTACCGGCCTGTACACCCTTCTCTCTCATCTCTCCATGTAAACACAGCAGCAGAACAAGTGGAGCTGGTGTTTCCACCTGAGGGCCCTCCCGTCTGCTCCTCCTAATCGCCGGTGTCAAACAGCGGAGGAGCAAACGCGCTGTCGCCACGGAAACGCGCCGCCCGTCAATCACCTGCTCACGGGGGCCGAGCCGGTGGAGGAGAGGAGGTGTGTTGTGAAAGCTGGGAATTATTCGCTTTATGAATACATATCTGTTATTTACGCAGCCGTGGAGATACGAGCCGGGAAGGTTCAGCGCCGCCGGGGCTGATGGGAAAATTACCCTCAGCTAAAGATGTTTCCATCATGGGGTTGTACAGAAAAGGCGCAGTTCAGTGGATTGGACTGGGATCAGAGGCATTTCTCTCTTTGCCTGATGCTACTGGAGATTCAAAACGTTTTCACCGCCTTTGGTCTATTTTATTTACTTTATCATCTTTGTGCGTTTTCCACATCGAGGTTGAGACTTATAAACGTATATGACGAGCAGACGTGTCGACCTGCAAGTCCGGAGTCACTATGATGACTTGATAAATAGACTATGACTTGGGACTCGACTTGGACTTGAACTCCAGTGACTCGGGACTTGGACTTGGAGCCTGTGATTTGATGCTTCTCTTTCAAATAATTTTCTCTTTACAGGTCTTAACTTGAAAATAAAAACATTCACGGAAAGTGCATTGCAAAAATATGACTTTTATTTGGTCATTTGGTACTATGACTTGAAAGGACTTTAAACTCTAGTGGACTTGGACTTGTGGGGTATTGACTTGAGACTTTACTTGAGTCTTGCAAAACAGTGTTACCCGGTGGTGGAGTGGTTAAGGCGGCAGCACACATGCCAGGCTCCATGTGTGGTGAGTTTACTGCATGTCCTCCCTTCTCTCGTCCCCATTTCATGCAGAGCTGTCCTGTCTAATGAAGCCAAAAGAAAAAGTATTCAGAGTAATTACCTTGATTTGAGTAAATGAAGTTAGAATTGTTTACTTATTAGACCTCTATTTGATTTGTCCCAATAATTCCATGATGGTTTCCATATTAGTTTGACCTTCATTCAAAGGCGCCGCACCTTATATTTCTGGTCTTAAAACATGAAAAACAGCACTATTTCATTCTAAACTCTTTGTAGCAGTCCAGTCCATCGCTCACTTACCTAAAGCATCTCCAGCATCCTAAATATTCACCACCAAGTTTTTCACAAGCAACTCTCTGCGGCCAGAGCCAGTTTTGCCGATACGGTAAAGCTAACAAACATTAGCATGCTAATAGCACACTTCCTGCTTCGTTGAGAATAAAACGCTCTATAAATAGATGCAGAGAAAGCACAGTGGTCTTGTTTTGACCTTAATAGATGCTTTTACAATATATATGTACATGGGCAAAACAGATTTTACGGAATAGAAGATGTGGGGAGAAACATGCAAACCCCCCCAGAAAGACCCCGCGCTGCTGCTGTGAGACTGAAGCGCTAACCACGTGCCGCCAATGTACATGCTTATTATCCTTGTGTTCTAATGTCTCTTTTCCCTCATTTTAACAGGACCAGAGTGCAGTAGAAAATAAATGCTGTTTGTTTCACTACTTACCTGTTTTAAAAGTTTTTTTTTTCTGGATTATTGTTATTTTTGGCTACTTTATTGCCACTTTACTACTTTACTTCACTTATTTGAATTTAGCGTCATTAATCATGATATTATTAATTATTAGATGCTTTCTGTTTCCTTTTGGCCTGTCAAAGTGATATTTAGTCATTCATGTCTGAGTCATCTTTATTCTTCTGCATTCAAGACTTTGCTTCAAGCTACACCCACTGGTCCAAATGAGTTTATTTGTTTCTTCATTTGTGACACACGCTGGATTCAGATGCGTCCAGAAGCCATTTTGGCACCTTTTATTTTTGAAAACCTATTTCATGATTGTTGGTCTCCGCGGCCGTGTTGTTGGCGTGTCCAGCAGAGCGGTGCTTTGTTGTGATGCCAAATACTGTGATGTTTATACTGTAAAGAAGCAGGTGCAGATCAACCGTGTTTCTTTTAATATGTAATTTTAGAACAATATTACGATTTAAATGGTTCAAAGTATAGAAAATAATCCATATGTGCCATAGATTATAATTACATGGCAGAAAAAAGCCTGAACGTCTTCTTATCTGCCTTATTTATGACTGATTTGAATATAATACTCTAATTATTTGAAGTGTATAATGCTTAAATGACTGTTACCTGTGTTGAACTTGTGTTTATGAGTTCAAAACGTAAAGAGAGAATACATGTCTACATTCTCGTACATGCACAAACATAATTACACATTCATAAAGACGCAGAATGTGACTTTACAAGCTCAATATTCCATAATCAGGCTGTTTGACAGAAAACATGACCCCAGCATGTCGGCTCTGCTCCTGTGTCGGCTCATGA
Source organism: Eucyclogobius newberryi (assembly GCF_026437365.1). NCBI lineage: Eukaryota > Metazoa > Chordata > Actinopteri > Gobiiformes > Gobiidae > Eucyclogobius > Eucyclogobius newberryi. The sequence goes on along the minus strand of NW_027315768.1, from coordinate 8,191,385 downwards.
ACCGTCAGACGTTCCGGGCTCCATATCCGCACTTATCTCTGCGGATGATTGACAGGTGGGGCTTTATTTCCCCCGGGACCGCC